>NC_000080.6:28251770-28446770 GCF_000001635.26 Mus musculus | reverse complement strand
CCCCCAAACCCCCATGCCAGACAGAAACCTCTGAAGCTGTGGATCAAGACCAACTCTTCCTGCTTTAAAACTGCTTCCTTTGTTTGCCACAGCAATGGAGTGTTTAGTTATAGATACTTATAGTATCAGGATCCCCAGCTCCCTCTGTTTCTCACATTTTGAACATGTAACTCTGTAACAGGGATACAGAAATTCTGCAGCCCTGAATTTCCTCCAAGGACCTCCACCTGCCAAGAAGGTGGTGCCACTGTCCTCTCCAGGGGAAAGGAAGAGTCCGGAAGGCTTCCCCTGCCATGATTTCCCCTTTTGATCTTTCTCATTGCCAGACATTTTGGGTCACCTTTTTCACTGAAGTTTGTGTATACTTCAAGGAGCCCTAGAGTAGACCAGATGTCTCTACTTGATATGCAGAGGGATGCTCCAAGATTCCTCAGCCAAGCTTTCTCATAGATTCCACTGTAGCCAGTACCTCCTCTCTCCTCTTTTTGACTTGCACCTAGAACATCACCTAGCCCTTCCTTTCTGGTCCTCAGAGGAGATTCTTCGTAGGGATCCCTCCTGGGCTGGGCCATAGGGCTGATTTTCTAGAACATACATTTGCTTAAAGCTTCTGCTGTTTTTCTACCAACTCAAGAGTCCAGTCTTCTGGCTGTCGTCCCCCTTCTTGGACCCACTGTGTCTAATGAATTCTTGCATCTGTCTCTGAGGTCCCCTCTCTGAGGGGAGTGGAAGAGAGAGGCTGAAACAACAACAGGGCCTTGGGGGAGTGGCCTGGGAGGAAGACAGCAGCAAAAGGCTGGCAAATGTCTGAGCTGGGAGGGAGAGCTGCAGGCAGACAGGGTTTATATCAGCCAGCGATACAGAGGGCCAGAGCGGGGACTCATAGGAAGAAATAAAAAATGGGAATGTTCGGCGGGACATCAAGAAAAACATCCTGATGAAGAGAGAAGGCTCCCACGAGGGGGATGTTCTCATAAAGATGAGCAAGTGTCCAGGTCATCCCAGCACAGCTCCAACAGCATAAACAAGGCCTGGCTGCCTCAGTGGCTATGGGATAACCTTCCTCCAGGTCCCCTTTCCCGGTGAAGATGATGGAGGTGGGTCACACAGATGATGGAGTGGAGTGGGTGGCTAACTGTTCCCAGTATGTCTCCTTGGTTGTGAAAACTGAGATAACTTAGGCTTTATCACGACAGTGGTGGTCTTGGGCAGCACTTGGCCAGACCTTTAGAGTTTGGACGAGTGCTAGGTGGTTGGCCAGCAAGAAAGTCCTTGTCCCTGATTGTGTTTGTTGGCTCTGCGTGCCGTTGGTTTCACCCCTGTGGAGCTTCATCTGGTTCATGCTTGCTGCTTATTCATGACTTCAGCCTTTGAGTTGTGGCTGCTTGGTTGCCCTTCTCCACTCTGGCCCACCTCTCACAGCCAATCAGCTCGATTCCTGCTCCTCCATTTATAATCCTAAAGGCAAGAGCATGGATCCTCAGTCCATCTGCTCATGGAGGTGAGGTCACAGGCCCATTCAGGAGACTGGTTGCCAGTGAGTGGTTCACATACCAGCCTAATGTAATGGTGGTGACCAGGACAGGGTGGGACAGTGTGGTTGGTGCTCATCTGGCTGCCTGAGCAACAGGAGGTATAGATGGGAAATTTCTTTAGAGTGATATGGGCCCTTAGGTCTCCCCTTCCTGTCTGGGGCTTCCCTTTCCCATGTTCCAAGCACTTAAGGCAGTCTTCCAAACTTCAGGTCTCAGTTTCCCCTTTATCAGCTCTTCTCTCCTCTGAGCTCCAAGGTGGTCCTATATGGGTGGGTGACTGCTCACCAGACAGAAGAAAGGCCACCTTCACACTGATGCAAGAATGTCCACTGGGTTTATTAGGCCTCAACGACAGTCTTTTATTGGTGACTGATGTGCCGTTTGTCCTTCCCTCCCTGACCCTATGCCAGATTCTACACATTTCTACCCTTTGCTCTGGCTGTAAAATGGACAATCCTTCCCCCACCTATTAGGCCACCGGCTCCTCCACCCCAGTACCAATGGTGGGGGAAGGGACATCCTTCTGCGACATCTCCCCTGAGATACTATTTGTTTTCCTCCCATTTGTCAGAGTCACTTAAGCTAAAGCTGAATGTGGGACTATAGACAAATGCTACCTCCCTGCATTTCTTAAAGAATTCAGTGTAATGTCGAATAGCTTAAATAAAGAAGTCACTTCTGAGGTTCATACCAAGGAAGGAAGGGAGGGAGGAAGAAAGGGAGAGAGGGAGGGAAGGATACTACAACAGTCATTGACAAATCACCATGGTAGTGGATGCTGTCCATTGTATGTCAGACAACGTGCTAAAGTAGGCACCTCACTTCATTCTCAAACAACCCTGGGAGCTAGGACTCACTACCTTCTTCAGTGAAAAGATGAAGAAACATCACATGAGGTTTTGTTTTCTTATCCAGGAACTTATGGCCGTGAATATCAGATATGAAATTTGATATCCATATAAGTCCTAAATACGTGTTCTGGTGCTATTACTGTTGTGTCACTTATTGCGGCTCCTGTTCTTCTCAGGTGTAAAATTACACTTTCACCTGTATGGGGGATTGTTTTCTCTTGGCTATCTGAGTGCTTCTTCCTCTTCCTTAGAATCAATAATAGCAGGTCCTATGCTTTCTCTCTCTCTCTGTCTCTCTCTCTCTCTCTCTCTCTGTCTCTCTGTCTCTGTCTCTGTCTCTGTCTCTCTCTCTCTCTCTCTCTCTCTCTCTCTCTCTGTGTGTGTGTGTGTGTGTGTGTGTGTGTGTGTGCATTTGATGGAAATACACATGTATTAGCAGATGCATACTCTTATGCCTGTGCCAAGACCAAAAGAGACTGTCGGGTGTCTGCTCTATCATTCTCTACCTTATTCCTTTAAGACACAGTTTCTCACTGTGAACCTGGGACTGGGCTGGAAGCCAGTAAACCTTCATAATCCTTGTGTCTCCATTCCTAACAGTGCTGGGGTTACAGACACAGGTGCGGTCATGCCCAGCTTTCTAGATGGGTGCCAAAGGTTGATCCCATGCTTGTACAGCAAGCACTGGTAGCCACCTGAATCATCTCCCCAGTCTATGCTTCTATCTTTAGAGTATCTTTGCAAACCTAGGAGGAGCCTGCAGTCTGGCTTCACAGGCACAACGGTCACCTCTCTCTCCTGGGCTCCTTCCAGGGTTTATTAGCAAAATCCATTGCATCAGATCCATTGCTTTCCCTATCCAAACTGCAAACAGCCAGAGGGCTTCTTCTAAGAGGCAGATCCAGTTACCCTGTAATGGAAGAATTAGGATAGAGCAGTGAGACACATTCCTGCAGCACTATGGGAGGCCTAGGCTGCTGGCTGTAGTCACAGGTGGCATGTGGGGCCATCAGATACACGGGGCAGAGTAATGCCTGCTAGAGAATTTCAACCAGAGAAGGCTGGTCCCTGCGCATCTCGGGAGTTCTCATCCCCCAGGTAGACTCCGAGGTAAAAGCTTTCTGCAGTAGTTGCTCAAGAAGTATCATCAGGCACTGCTACCTTTCAGGAAGGTGTCACATGGAGCAGAAACAGAGCCCAGTGCTGCAGAGACCAGGATAAGGGACAAGGTATCAAGAGCAGCAGCAAGCAGCCCTCAGCTGCAGCACTCGGGTGTGCCCCTGGGTGGGGCTTCCTGCCAGGATCAGAAGAAACACAGCCTAGAGTTCTTCCTGGCATTTGGCCATGACTGGGTTGGGTACCTGAGACCCCCGACTGTTGCCAGAGAAGCCCAAAAGGACAGAGGAGCTAGACAATCCCTCGAGGGGCCCTAAGACCCATCACCTTGTTGTTTTGGTCCCTTCCATCATGTCCTTAAGCATGCACAGGGGCACTCAGTAGGTATCTGAGCAATGAACAGGTAGACAGTCCCAGAGCAGCGGGTTAGCACGACCTAAGCTCACAAATGTGAGCCTGAGGAAAACTTCTACTTGGGGGAGACATTTGCTTCTTTGTGAAGACAAAGCAAACATGACAGCAGAAGCTACTGAGAGCCAAATACCACGCAGGGCACTTTACAGTTGCCCTGCACAGCTAGCCTCGCTATGGTCCCTCCTGGCTCAGGCTTACTCCTCACTGTGGTTCCTTTTTTAGACCAGGCTGATTCACAATGGTCCCTGCCCTCCCCATCCTTCTCCAGGAGTACCCTGCCCTTGACCCTGCTAAGTCCAGCCCCCAAGTCGCCTTCTGGGAGGGGTTACCTTAGAGCCTCTATTCCTCAGGTCACTCCGCGCTACCCTTCATTCTGGGCTTCCCTTTCCCCACCGAGGCTCACATTTTCTGGAACACAGTGTTGTTTCTCTCTGACGTTTGTTTGTTTGTTTATGTGCGTGTTTGTTATCTGCTTCTTCCAAGAGAATCCAGAGCCTTAAGGGAAAGATTTTAATGTCTGGTTTTCTACCACATTTCCAAGGTTCACTTCAGGACCTGGTACACAGAAGTATTCAAAGTGTGTGTCTCTTAACCATCACAGTGCTGAGAATCAACATGGTGTGTGCAGTGACTCTTTTTGTTTCATAATAGGGGAAACTGAGGCTCAACAAAGAACCATTGGGGATAGCCAGTGAAGACCGAGTGGGGAGGCAGTACAGGGAGGGAAGTCTTGCCCTTGCTCTGCCGTCTTGGCTGATGCAGAGCCCAGGGAGCTAGGTTCTAATTCTGATTAACTTCCAAAGTTCTCTCTCTCTCTCTCTCTTGAAGTCTGGAACTAGGTTCAAGTTCATAACCATTTCCTCACAATAGGTAGAGCTATAGGTGGTTTGGGGCACTTCCCTCCAAACAGAGTGTGACATGGACTTGGGGTACTTTTTAAGGGCTGGTAACATCACCTCTCTTATAAGGATGCTAGCCGTGGAGGACATGTCTGTCTGCTTATTGTCCAGGAGAGCTCCCCGCTCTTCAGGACTGAGCCTCTATGGCTATTCCTCCTGGCTGTGGAAGCTCCTGGTTCCTTTATTCCCTTAGTCCAGTTTGCTTTGGACTGTGCAGCCTCTGAGAGGCAGGGCAGGACCTGGTGGGCCACGCTTGCAGCCCAGCAAATGTTCCCGGAGCCTTGTTTTTTGTTCTGTTGCTGGGCCATTTGTTTTTATAGCTTATCATTCCTGCAGGGGGGCTTTGAAAAGCTGCCATTGCTCAATGGATGTTTCCGGTTCGCCTCCATCAAGCCGCATTTAATGAAAACCAGTTTAAGGTCGTCTTTCTCATAAAATGTCTCAGTGCTGCTCCGGCAGCTCCTCTTCAAGAATAATGAAGATGAACGCTCCCTTCCTCCTCTGGCTTCTTCTCCCCGGGGCAGCATAGAAAACCCCAGCCACGGGAGGAAAGAAAGGAAAACCACCCTCTAGGAGCAAAGGAGCGAGGTTCCAGAATCTCAAATCTTCCACACTGAGGAGCAATTTGGCTTCCTCAGACGACTTGAGGAGTTGGCAAATCACAAATGAATGGTTTTAAGCTCCTCAAAGACCCTTGAGAGTCAGAATATTGAACCCAAGACCTAGGGTGACAGGGCAGGCCTGGCTTCTCCAGGATGAGTTGAAAAGAAAGGTAGTTGGCTCACCTACATCCCATCCAGAGCTCCCTCTGCTCTGGAGGCCCCACAAAGCAGCCAAGACTTCTCTTCAGTGTCTTAGCCAACATGGGAGATGCCTGAGGAGTAGTGAGTACAATTGGCCTGCAGCTGAGGAAGCTGCTGGTGACTGGTTTCAGCAGCAGAAAGAGGTCCCTCTGCTTCTCCATGCAATGTCTGGGTGCCAGTACCCCAGGAAAGAGCAACTGCACAACAGCCCAAGGTTTCTCTTTGCCCTCTGGGTGTGCCCAGCCAATGTTTATACCTGTGCCTACCAGGGTTCTCCCTTCTTATATCACACAGTCTGAATAGGATCCACACAATCTTCCTAGACGCAGTTCCTTTCTGTTTTTGTTTTTCTATTTTGTGATGATTTCTGTGCACTCCTGGAATCTTAGCAGGGAGCAGGAGAGGCAGGAAGATCAGAAGTTTAAGGTCATCCTGCGCTACACAGCTAATGTGAGGCCTGCCTGGTTACACAAGACCCTGCCTCAGAAAAACCAAAGCCAACCCAAATTCCAGATGGAGATACAGAGGCCCTCGAGCATTGTGCTCCTGGTTGGCTGGTTTGCACTGGCTGGGGGAGATTAAGAATACTGACTGCAGTGGGCCAATCTGGGTTCTCTGCCTTGGAGACATGGGCTCTCTTCTTTAACATGTGTCTCCATAGTTACCCCTAGTTTGCCTGTTGCTCCTCCCACCCCACGTGCTCCAGGCTGTACCTTTCAACTCAGAAATGGAGGCCGAGGAAAGATGGCCACTCTGATGAGGCCTTAGTTGAAACATGATGTTTGGTTGTTCATGGGGAGGAGTGTGGGTCTGCTGAGAGTGGGCAAGGGCTGAGCCAGGAAAGAGTTTATCTCTAATCAGTCGACCCTAGTTCTGGAGTTGAAAAGCTGTGCGTCTTCTGGAAAGCACTGGGCTCTTCTGGAACTCATTTCCCCCCCCCCCCCCCCCACTTTCAAACAAGGTGGCGAGCCCACAGGGAGGATCTCCATCTTGCCCTGCCTACTTGGATGGCAGACAGGCAGGCAGGCAGGCAGGCAAGAGTCAAGCATGGGGAGGAAGAAAAATTGTCATTCTAGAGGGACAGTCACCTCTCCCTCCTTCCAGCATCTTTTCAAAAGTGGAGCTCCTCAGTGGCCAGACTCCACATTTGATGGAGAGAAACGGAAAGTTGATGTTTATATAGACAGGAAAACTCTTAGTGTTTGGCAACAAACTTGGATGTGTAAGACACCCAGCATGCTGCAGGTCCATCAAAACAGGGAGTAATCTCAGAAGAAGCAGGAGTTTTACAACTCTTCACTCAGGATGACAAGATGGCCCAGTGATGGAAGGTCTCTGACACTAAGTCTGACGACCTGAGTTTGATCCCCAGGATACTCCCCAAATTGTCTTCTAACCTCTACATATGTACTGTGGTATACATACAGCCAAAATAAAACATTTAAATGTAGTAAAGAAAATACAAAACCAAAACAGTTCTAGGGTGTGAATTAAACACATAATTGACATTGCTTACTCAAAGAATGAGTGAAGTCTAGTTCCAAGGTTACAGGAAGGGGGGCCATGCTTCTCCTACAGCCCCATCAGTGTGGGATGGGATGAAATGAAGTCCCTTTGTGAAAGTACTCGGTGAGGGGCAGAGAACTGTGCCCTGGTTATTCTCATTATCTAAAGATGCTTGTCTGCACTATTGAGACCCTGAGCCCCTACCTGGAACTCTGCAGCTCTCTGAGGCGGCCCTCCTGGAGCAAGATGCCTGAGACAATATGGAAACCAGATGCGTGCACCGCCTTACCTCTTTTTTTTTTTCCCTGTGCTTTTGTAACTTTCAAAGCTGTTCCACATTCATAAGCTCTGATATCACTGAGCTCCCAGCTGCCCTGCCAAGCAAGCTGTTAGACCGGTTATTACCTTCCAGATGGGGAAACTGAGGTTCAGCGATAGTAAGAGGTTAAAGAGGGTCAGAGAGAGTAAGTGGCCTAAAATGGAAGGCCTGTGACCTAGATGCAGTCTTCTCCAGAGAGCTCTGAAAGACCTACCATCATCGGGAGCTCTCATCACGTATGTGCAGGACGGTCCTCCTAACTCTAAAGGAAACTGAAGCATCCTAGTAAATATTACTATGACAGCGGTAAAGAGAATGGAAAAGCAGCAGCTGCTTCTGAATGCTGTCTTCTCCCTCCCCCTCCCCCTGGGTCTCCTCCCTCCCTCCCTCCCTCCCTCCCTCCCTCCCTCCCTGCCACCTTCCCTCCTTCTTCCCCTTTTCTTCTCCCTCTCTCAAGTGCTAATAGAAAACCTGTGCCCATGATTGTTTACGATTTAGACCACAGACTTCAATTTGACTTCCAGCCTAGCCCAATCTGGTCTCTGCACCTCTGCCCTCTGCTGTCCTCCCTGGCCTTATGCATACATGTATGCATGCATGCATGCATGTTCCTTCCCTCCTCACCAAGGTAAGTATCCTTAGTAAAGATAGTTTTCCCTCCTTCTTGCTTCCTATTCCTGTGCAGTTCATGTGTTCCCGCACCCAGGAGGCCTCCCTGAAATCTCCAGTGTTGGTCACAGTCACCTTTTATAGAATCGTGGTCCTTTCCCTCTAGGTTCTTTTCTGAATGACTTCATTTAGCTTCACCTCTTCCACTGGAATGGAAGCGGCTAGAAGGCAGGGGTCTCAAAAGGTCATAGTTCAATAGCAAGGAAAGCAAATAACAAATACTCCATGAATCAATATATAAATGAATTTGCCGGTTAGGTGCCACCTAGGCTATGGCTTGAGTTCTCAAGCCTGATGAGTTCTACAGGACACCCTGTGCTACAGAAAGAGAGTCTGTGACTGACTCCTACAAGGTCCTACAGCAAGGTGGAAGCTGTCTCAGCCCCAAGTCTGCCCGATTTCCAAGTGTTCAAGCTAACACGATTCAAAAAGAGATGTGAAGAGCCTTTGTGTCCACCAGGGATCTCCAGAGAAGCAAACATTGGGCATGTTAATGTAGAGAAAAGAGCTATTTCAGGAACGTATTCAGGTTTGGAGGCAGGTCCCAAGTCTAAGAGGACAAGCTGCTGGAACCCCAGAAGAGTCTGAACCCTAAGCTGGGGCACAGTAGAAGGCGAGTTCAGTCTCAGTTCTGCCAGGGCCTCCACTAATTGTAAGAGGCCCAGTTCCATGACAGAGGGTAGGTTTGATTTGACCAAAGTCCGCCAATTTAAATTTCCAACTCATTCCAAACATACCCTTAGAGAAATAGCTACAATAACGCTTCAGCCAAAGTCAGGCATGGTGGCCCAGGCAACATGACATAAAATTTAGCAGCACAACCTCTGGATAGCCATTGTTCCAAGTCAACCATTAGTAATAAGTCACTACATTTGCCTCATCTTGCTCTTCTTCTCTTTTTCCTGATGGTGAACTATTTGGATCTTCCCAAGGCTGCATCTCTTACTTCTGTCTGCTTTCTAAGTCTAGCTACAGAGATTCCCACAGCAGCCAGAGATTTGCCTGCAGACAGGGCCTCTCTATGTAGAGTAGACTCCCTGGCACTTAGGTCTGGCAGTACCTCCTGAAGAAGGGAGCAATGCACCTTGGCCCCCACAAGTAGGGAGTCAGTTCTGTGGGTTTTCCATGGATAACTATTGTCTTCATTTCCATGTTGGGGCTGCCTGCTCCCATTTATTGCTCTCTCGACTCTCTTCTCCTGCCCCTCACCCCTACCCCTGCCATTTCCACCCCACCCCCCCCATTCTTCTCTGCCTTTGAGGTGTCTGGACTCATGCACACCAGAAAAAGGGACCTATTTAATCTGCCGCATTTACAAGCGCTGTAAACAAGATCTAGTGGCTGAATCATGGAAAATGTTCCTTATAGAAAAAAAGGTCATTTATGACTTTGTTCTATTAAAACTGTCTTATATAACTAACCCCACCCAGCAAATTAGGGAGAAAAGAAAAAAAGAAAAAGAAGCTTTAGTGTGCCCCTACAGTATTCATACGTCACTCTCAGACAGCCGTAGTCATGTCATTTCCAATGATTTAAGTCCCCCTGAATGGAGTTCTCCTCTAGGGAGGGGATAAAGGGTCCATTTCATGTTGTGCTCAAATAATCTCTCCCTTTAAAAACAAAACTACATTACAATTTTGTACAAATAGACTTAAAATAAGAGGTTAAAAATCTGACCAGCCTAATTCTTTTCTGGAGTAGCTGAATAATTTATAAATATTATTCTCACTGAGATTCATTCTGTTTGGCCTTTGCAAGCTAATAATTGTGCTTCTGCGTTATGACTGTGAGGTTTCCAACTTCTACTATTTTCCTTATGATGACAACAATAAATTATTAAAATGTGCTTAGCGTCCTGTATTAATACTGCCGAATCCTCTAGGGAACCCCATGAAGAACCAGAACTTTAGAAGATTAAGTAACTGTCCCTAGGTCACAGCTAGAAGACGGTGGCTTGAAACTCAAATCGGATTGTCAGATCTCTATTCTGAATTCCAGCTGTCCCGGAAAGAGGATGGGTACCCATGACTATGATTTTAGTCATCAGACTGAGCAGGAGGGGACAGGAATGAAGATGCCTGCAGGTTGTTCTTGGATGTGTACTGCAATGTCTACATGGTCCATGGGGAAGCATAGAGCAGTGCTCTTGTGAGTGGTTTCCTGGGAGTACCAAGTCACCTTTCCTGGATTTATCTAGGGACGCCCGAGTACCCTCACAAGTGTCTGGGACACAGAGGACACTCCACTGTGGGTCCTTTCATATTTACTGATTTATTCATTTATTGCTTTGGTTTGAGTGGAGTCTACTGTGCTGGGGTACAGTGCACCAGGAGAGTTCTGTCACCATGAAGCCCAGGGGTCCTTCCCTATCCTATCTTCTAGATGAGAGTGACAGACTGAAGTGGTTTCAGAGATGCCTATCTGGAAACTTCCTTAATTTCTCTCATTACTTATGAAAAGAGTCTATGATGTCAAACATGGCCTCTTTTTCACCAAATAACCAAGGACTCTGCTTCATAGGATTCCAAGGCATTTCTTAACAGGTAGACAGGAGTTGGAGCCTCGCCTTTCATTACATCATCAGCCTTTGGGAAGGAGGTTTAGAGGACCTCAGAGAACCATCAACCTGGTTGAGTTTGCCTGTTAGGAACACGGGCCTGTTTTCAGGATACACCAAAGAGATAGCTCTCTCTTTGGGTATTGGAGAGTCCCAGACTGCAGCCATTGGCCCTTTCCTATTTTGTGGGGACAATCTCCTAATCTCCAACTGTCTGTCCTCACTGATAAGAAATAGCCATCTGTAAATACCCTGCTGGAACTCTCGCCTGCTGCTTACTTGGGACTGCTTTTCAGGCCAGCCCCTAATGAACATGTATCCTGGTTTCAGGGACGGTGCCAGCCTTACCTCTGAGTCAACACCTGCATTTGCAAGGCTGGCAGAGATCCCTCTGCTCAGACCCCAGAGTATATGAGGCTTTGATACCTTCAGCACACGGGGGACTCTGGAAAGGAAGAAAGGAAGCAAGGAGGAGAGAGGTGGATGGGTGGGGGGAGGAAGGGAGGAGAGGATGAAAGAACGGGAGAGTTTTTAGGCTGTAGCTGGTTGAAGACAGTCTAGAGCACTGGCTCCTAAACAAAAGTATCCCCAGGGATCTACTGATTCCGTATATGCTATCTCCAGGCCCAGCCACCCTGGGGAAGTCAACACTAGGTATCATGGAAAAAAAAATCAAAACACATTCACTAATAATAGGCATAATTCTAATAGCAGAGACCTGCCGCCCCTGCTAACAGGACCGACCATAAAGGGCATTTGTTTCTAATTAAACACCAAAACCCCAAACCTTTCAACTCTGCATCCACAACTACTGTAAATGTTTATGAAAAAACGGGAAATTCTCATTTAATTCAAACCATGCCAGAAATGCATTTTCGTTGTCTCAGCCCTCTGAGCCCAGCTTGAGCCCAGCTGAGCTTGAAATTGAAAGCGGTATGGGCCTGCAGTGAGCTGAGTCCATGCAGGCCTGGGGAGGAAGCAGCAGCCCCCTCTTGCCGCTCTGAAGAAGCAAAATCCAGCTGTCTTCCAGAAAGAGATACGGCCAACTAAGAGTTAAAGCTTGGGGGAGGATCACAGACATCTAGGAAGTGGATTAGGGAGCCCACAAAAAAATAATTAGGATGGGAAAGTCTAGAATCAGATATGCCATGCTAATAGTTCACTGCTGGAGGACTTTGACAAAGTAGTTTAACTTTCTGAGTCGTGAATCAGGGACCATGGTGGCCATGGAGGAGAAGAGGCCACAGCAAGGGAGTGGTCAGGTGGGAAGGGGCATTAACTAGGTACCTCATCCCTGCTCTGATAGGCTGTCCATGCCTCAGAGCTGCTGAGTGTCTCGTCCCTCAGGAGGCTGGAACTGAGAAGTCTCAGCACGAGATGGCAACCCTTCCAGTAGTTCTGACATAGCTGTTCCAATGCCTGTCTCCAGAATCCCAGTCGCAGAATCGCCATGACACCTGGAGCATCCCACCTATAACCAGAGGGCTGTAGCATTTCCCAGAACTCTGCTTCTTACTCAGAGACTGTCTATGCTCCCTGGAGGACAAACATTTCATTTGGCTGAGACACACAGGGTAGAGAAGAAGCCTCAGGGCCAACTGGACATATCTCCTAAGTCTTCATTAAGCCTTCCACAGTGGGGATTTCTTGAGCAGATCTTTGGAGAAGAGGGTTAGCACCCAAGATCTGAATCTTTGTCACTCTCTCCCCAAGTGAGTATTCTTTAACACTGCTAACAGTGGTCCTTCAGAAACAGATGGGCTGGCCTCCCTGTGCCCCAAATTATAGTAAGTAGGCAGAGTAGAAGGCATAGCTTTAGCCTCACCTCACCTATTCATCATACCTACAAGGAAGATAACCAGGCTCCTACTTCCTCCACCTCTAAATCACAGACCTACAACTCTACTGGGTTGGGCAATCACAGTGTCACACTCCTTGGACCTCTGTGACTCGGTATATCCCTAGGCTCAGAGCTTATAGATCTGTCAAATCACAGAAAAGAGTCTTTCTCAATGCAAATTGGGTCAAAGCTGGGAGGACACTGGCTGAGAGCCATTTTGCCCACCAGCTAGAGTCTAAGAGGGAACCAGGAAAGTCCAGGAATGGGGTAGAGGGAAATCTGGTCTTAACTCTCCCCAGAGTCCCTGGGTCTCACCACACCTGACTAATTCCATTAGCCATGAAGACTCCTCACCTGTCTTTGGATTTGGGGGCTGGATTTTCTTTTATTTGCAACCAAACTAATAGAAAGTCATAACTACTGAACTGGAAGCGAAGCCTATGGGCAACATCGAACAAAACCCGTCTGTCTGCTGCAACCCAGCACCATCCTAGGTCTACCATGAGGGCCCCAGTTGTATACATTCATATGCCCACGTTTGTACCCTTTTAGGAGATATGAACTGGACACTAGTGGTACACACATTTAATGACTGTACTCAGGAGGCAGAAGCAGGTAGATCTCTATGAGTTCAAGGCCAGTGTGATCTATAAAGGGAGTTCCAGGACAGCCAGGACTACACAGAAAAAACCCTGACTTAAAAATATGAAATATATGTTCAAGTAATAATAATATAAAGGAAGACATGGTGGCTTCGGTGAGAAGAGGATAAAAAGTTCTTTTGACATACAACTGAGGGTCTAGAAGGTAGCAGGTAGTAACAGTTGCAAATAGCAAGCAGAGTTGGGGATAGGAAGAGGTACGTGGCATGCTAACACAGTGGGCATCCTGACACAGCAGTGGGCAGTGTGAGCAAAGTTAAGGTAGCCATCTGTGGACCAACAGTGTGGACAGACATGCACCAAAGAATGCGAGCAGCCATTGAGAAGGACCCTCCAACCCTGTCACGTACCTTGGATGCTGCCCCTCCAGCCTGTAGCCCATTCTAGCTAGTCTTGCCCTTCCAGGCTTCTCTGCATGCAATGGAGTCTATATTTTGTTTCTCCTGGTTTCCCCAGGGGAGGTTATTTATGTTTGAAGTCAGCTCTGCTACCACGGAAAGCCAAACAGCTTGCTATAACTTGGTGTGCTCTAAAGGTAACTTCCAGCCCAGAGCCATATAGCATAAGCACAATGTGCATCTTGGAGAAGATCAGAGGACTCTACTTAATACCTCGTGTGGCCTTGCCAACCGCTCTCCACTCTGTACTGCTGTGTTCACGAAGACATCCATTTGCTAGGCCTGGGCACCTGCTGTTCCTTCTGTCTAGAATGTCACCACATTACTTACTCAACTCCAATTTACCCCTCAGATTGAAATGCAAGTACCGCTTCACCATGGAATTCCTCCTGGACCTCTGAGGTTCAGTTTCTCTCAGTGCAGGGTGAAAAGCCAGACCCTTCCACACAGAATTCCTGGGTGTGAATGCTTGTGTTCGCAGCCACTAGGCTGCGTGGCCTTTCGGAGCCTCTGAGTTTTAATCCGTAATGTTGATATGGCAATAGAGAGGAGGGTCGGTGGTGACAGCAATATTCCCAGATCATAAACCCCAGTGAAGATGAGTTATCACCCTGGACTTCAGAGAAACTCTTTCTGCCTCAGAACCTCCTCACAGTGCCAATTTAATACAGCCTTGTGTCCCCTGGATTGTCATGTGCCTTTGCTAAGTGTCCTGTGAGGCAGGGCAATGTCTGGCTCTGTTTATCATTTACCTTTTAGCACTGTCTGGCACATAGTGGGTGTTTAGTAAATTACTTGGCAGTTTGGGCATGAATAAGAGAAATCAGAGGAGTGAAAACAGAGGTCCAGATATTCTCACATTTTGTACAAACCCTAACCTCCAACTGTCCCTCCAATTAGCACATGGGCATGATAGCCAAGGTTGCGAACATCTGTGGTTTCAGAGAAAAGAAAAAGGTTCCAGAGATGCTTTGGCCATCGACTTCTAGCCACTCATTTTTTCCTTAGAAGTAGAACAAGGCTCAGAGTAAACATGGTGGGCCAAGCAGATGCAACAGTCCGAAGTGTGTGGAAGTCAGTCTGACATGCACCAAATGACTCCAGTCATTCATCTAGAGTTCTTGACAGTTCCAGAGAAGTGTCTGAGTGTGTGACCTTTGGCTCAGATTTTACATAATATTTTGCTTTGCTTGGCAATGCTATTGTCTGAGAGCTTACATGTTTGGGGTGTGTTTTTAATATGTGCCTCATACCATATAATGGGCTAAAGTCTCCTCCGAGATCCATGCTGGCTCTTGGAAGTATGGAATATGTTATAGGTTCGGGATAAACAACACTTTCCATGCCAAACTTCCCATCCGTCCTAACTCCATGACCCTCCAGAGATCAAGGCTCTGCTTGCAAGCGACCAATAGGGAAGATGGTTTGTAAGGGGACACCACTCATATTTTGTTTCTTCAGAACAAGCTGAATGCATTCTTTGAGTCTGCAAAGCAGAGCGCACAGAGGCAGGATAGGCAGACCCTGAAGCCTCATCCTTTACTTAGCAAGACACACAGCTCTGAGTAGTTCTTAATCGCCCGAGTGAGCTCGGCCTCTCTCTGTATGTGTGAACCAGACATACTTCCCTTCCTAATTCTTTAGCCCTCTTCAACCTGCTTGTCCTTTGTCTTCTCTGATCCTTCCCACAAAGACATGATGGCTCCTCAACTCTGATTCTGGTTGCACAAGGCACCCATGGTGGGTAACTCTGCAACCCCACCCTTAGGTCTCTATAGCTCCTAACGAAGCAGAAAGTGCCAAAGAATGAAGAGAGGTATATGAACAAACACATGCAAGGTCCGCATGCTACACTGGGACTGAAGCCAATGACCCCGGCTCTAGAAAGTCTGTCCTACCACCAACTGGCCGCCACTGCCAACCTACACAGCCAAATCTCTGGGCCCTATCTCATCACCTCTGTTCAGATCTGTGTGACAGATAAGTTGTCAGTTTCTTGCATGCTAGAAATCAAATTATCTACACTAGACAACACATGTATCCCCAGGAGGCCCAGTCTGGGAAATGAAGCTGGAAGGAGTCCCTAGAAAGTAGACCTAAGCTCTATGGGTTGGCTAGATTTGAGGTATGGTCTAGATCCCTGTCATATTGCCCCTAAGGAGGCCTTGTGAGACAACACCCTCAGCCTATCCATTAATGCCTTCCTACCTTGGTCCTCTCCCCTTCGACAATGGTTCACAAAGAATAAGAAAGGCTGATTTCTATTTGATCCTTCTTTTCAAGCAAGGGCATGACCCTGAGCTCTGACCTGTTTTGGCTCTTCCCTGGGCGAGGCTATAGGCCATTATTTCATGCTGACTCATCTGTTCTGGAGGAATGGAGTACAACTGAGGTAAGGTGGCCTTTCTATTCAGGAGACCAAGGGTGTCCAGACATGATGTCACCATCCTATCTCAGGAGCACAAGAAAATGGAGCTTTATCTCTGATAAGTCATAGAAGGAACTCAGCCCAGGGCTCCAAACTTCTCTAGGTCAGGGAAGTACCAGGAGCCACTGCCCTGGTGCCAGGCAAATTCTTGGCAGCTCTCCATACTAGGTAGGTAGACAACAGGGTTGATGAGGTTCTCTTTGAGTCATGAGTAGCCAAGAACGTGAAAGGCAGTTGTAGGTATGTAAATGGGCATGGCTATTTGCTAATAAAACTTTATCTATCTATCTATCTATCTATCTATCTATCTATCTATCTATCTATCTATCTATCTAAGAAAGCAGTAATGGTGGTATTTGGCATCCTAACCACCTCTGTCTCCCATACACCCAGATGGAAAAAGACTTCTCACTCTATAAATCATCTGAAAATGCAAAATAAGAGCAAAGGTCACCAGCCTCCACAATCCTGACATGGGGCCAGCTAGCCACTGCCTTCCCAGGAGAGGAAAGCTGTCCCGTGTGCTGCTCAGCAACATCTTTGGTCTTACTTTTTAGATGCCAGCATCATCCTTAATTTACAAACATTAAGGATTTCTCCAAACTTTGTCCAACAGCTCCAAGAGAGCTACATGGTCCGCAGCAGAGAAATTCTCTGATATATGAGGCCTTAGATGGTGTCCCTGTCTGGTGTTACATAGCCTCAGTTTGTACATCTGCTGGCAGAGCTGAGTCTACCTGGGACATTCTTTCCATGTGACAACGCACTGCTCCAAGTGATGCCATAGCAGCTACCTTCTCAGCCTTTCCTTCATGCTTCACCTACATCATTGCAACAGCCCCACCAAGTGAAGAGCCACTCACAAACATTATGGCAAAGCTGCATGGGCCCCAGGTCACACAGCTGAGGAGGTAGATGGAAGATTTCTTTTCTTTTCTTTCTTTCTTTCTTTCTTTCTTTCTTTCTTTCTTTCTTTCTTTCTTTCTTTCTTTCTTTCTTTCAAAGAGGTGTCACCATAGGTGCTGTTTCTTTTCTTGGTTGTTCACATTTTTTTAAGACGACATCTCTCATTATGACCAAAGACTCACAGATTAGATGAGACTGGTTGGCCAACAAGCCCCAGGGATACACCTGTTTACTCTTCCCCACTGGGGTCTACAGACACATGCTACCATACTCTTTTTTGTTGTTGAGTTTGTTTTATTTATGTGGGCTCTGGGGACTGAGCTCAGATCACTCTGCTTGGGGGGGGGGGTGAGACCTTTACCCACCAAACTATCTCCATCATGGGAAATGTGGTAATATTGAAGCATGTCCTTATTCACCAAGCCATTAGACCCAGCCCTCCTCACATCCTCACATAGACTCACCTCCCCACAGCCAGGACTTGACATTTGAGGACTATCTTTCCATTATGCCACACATTTTTGCCCATTAACAATGGAGTGCAGAGACAAGAGCCAGACCGCTCTAGGTCTCACTCAGCTCTCTGCCTTGGAGCAAGCGGCTCATCAGGTTTAGTCTTAGATTCTTTGGGAACAAGGCTCAGACAGTGTTAGCACTAGCCTTAACATGATGCTGGAGACAGGAGAAACAATGCAGGTTCAAGGTTTTTGAACCCCTTACAATGCTACTAAAACATCAGTACCCTTGCTAATATTGGAGTCTATGCTGTCTCTCCAAAGCATCAGTTCTCAATCTTCCTAAAGCTGTGATCCTTTAGTACAATTCCTCCTATTGTGGTGGCCCCACAACCATAAAATTATCTTTCTTGCTACTTTACAACTGGAACCTTACTACTGTTATTAAACATAAATATCTGATATGCAACATATGAGAACCACCATTCACTCTAAAGGTTCCTAACCTAGGTTCCCTGAATACTTCTCTGGTATCCCATTATACCATTGCTCCCAACAGAAATATCTCAGAATGACGTCTTTCTGTTCACATAGAAGCTTGATTTGGGAATACTTTGTAGAATGGGATACGTTATGGGAACAGTTGGAAACCATTGCTCTGGGGTTCCCTAAAAATGGTTCCCTAAGAGTTCAGCTTGAGCCACAAACATTACCTGGGAAGTTGTTGGCTAAGGTCTCACACCATACCAATTGGGCACTGTCCAAAGATCACCTAGAGAAGCGTCTCTCTGCCAAGTATGACATCTCTGCTCTTGGAGTTCCCTGCTACAGGAAAGCACTTTTATAAGTACCTAGGAGGCTGTAGTCAAAGAGCTCCTGCACCACAAATGGGACTGACTGTCAGAAGTCTATTCAAAGCTGCCACTGGGAAGCCCTTTAGCTATGATGTCATCATCACAAACCAAAACAGCATACGTTGTAATGGAGTGGGTTGGTTCTCCTCTGTTTCATTGCATGGTTTGAAACGACTACAAGAAGGGGATTTCTTGTTCAGATTCTTGGCATTGCTCAGGCTACTATGATTGATGTGTCTGGCAGAAATTGCCCATCTCTGAGAAGAGTGGCTTTTGCCTTGGTCTTCTGAAGCCTAAAGCTATTATGCAAGGGGCCAGACTACTCAGGGTGGGTGGATAAATCTAGGAGAATGATGTGAAAGAAAAGTCTGGCCTTCAGCATCCCCAGCATCTCCAGCCCCACCCCACCCTCAGACACCAGATAGGACAGTGATATCTCAGATGCTCCAAGAAAGCAGCTTACTATCACCAAGTAAGATCCCTGCATACCTCAAAAATCAATAGCCAGCAGAGCTTTGATGAAATTCCCGAACCTAATAAAGCAAAAGAAAAGTTTGGGGTTGCTCCTCATGCAATAAGAGGTAAGAAGAAAAAAATTCAGAGATCAAGTATCATAAGCCAGCTTAAAAATATGATCAAGGAAGCCAATGAAGGAATATTCTATTGTGTGACTCAGTCAATAAGGTCACTCACTGTCTTGGTCAACTGCTAGCCCACGGAGTCTCTAATACCCCTCTGTAAGAGCATTAAACGTCTTTCCTAGCATGACTCAGAGTGGTAGGAGGGAGCATGTCCCTTAAGAGGAACTCAAGAGGTTGGCTCATCAATATTCCTGTGGTTAAGTGCAAGCCTTGTTGCATCTAGATCATTCTGGCATGTTCTCAGTAGAAAGTTTACCAAGGTATCACCTTGTCTTTTGAAGAGGGGACCAAAGAATTAAGGTCTTCCATGGACTTGGATATAGAAGTAGGTAAGAACCATGGATCAAACAGTGCTCTGGATTCCTCAACTCTGTTTCAACCAAGAGCATGTATAAACATTCGGAATAATGCCTAAATAAAAGTGAAAGCCAAACCCATGTTGGCATGTACCAGTCTTCATGCTTTGTAAAGAACCCTATAAAATCTTCATCTCTAAATTCCCCACTTGGAAGGTAGAAAAAGAATGAGGTAGCATTATGTGCATCTGTGTTACACATTGCTCTTCTTAGGCAAGCGGGCATGGTGTGCTCTTTTCTACATTGTATCCATCTCTCCTCATAATAAGAGAACTGCAATGTCCTTAGAGGAAATTATCCTTCCTCTGGTCTCATTTCATGCCCTACATGAGAGGAATATTTGACTATATTTGGTCAACTGAACCATTCTCTTCTTCATTAAAAAATTCACAGATACAGGGGGCAGGCAACAGGACTCAAACCAAACCACTGCAGGTCTCTCCTCAGTGGTTATTAGAACATCTATCAGGTAGTCGGTGACTTGTTCATGGAATGAAAACTGCCACCTTCCAGATGGTATCAGCCCATAGCCACTTCAGTGTTAAAACTGGACCAAAATGAACTCAACTGAATTCAGCCAAGAGATGAGGAGAGCCCAGGGATGGAGAGCAATGGCATTCTGATAGCGTCACATGGACTCCTGGTTATGTAAACTATAAAATTCTAACTCCTCTCCTTTTGAAATTAAGCCAATTTGAGTTGAGTACTTGTCACTTGAAGCCAAGAGTTTCAGCTAACAGAACAAGTTACAATTTAATTGAGTTTCAGGATATCATCTGGGAGAAGGCTGTGTGTGTGTGTTCTGCTCTGTGTACACTGCCCACAGAGAGATGAACTTCCCAGGCTAGTGGTGAGCACCAAACTCGCTGGCTGAGCTGCCTCTTCTTTTCAGCTGCACCTTTTTTTTTTTTTAATAGAGCTCATCTTTCTCTAGCTTAGACATCCCAAATGACAAACTATTGGAAGGCATTTCTCTCTATGCTAATACCTGTGTTTGAGTGGTATTTTTTTCATTGTTGGTTTAAAAAAAATGATCATGATGTGATAGCAAATGAATGTTGGCGAATTACCAAGTGACAGGCGTAAAATTTTATGAACATGCACATTCCAGAGGAATGTGGAAATAAGCCATCTACTGTAGTCCACTTTGGCAGAACTATTACAAAAATATAAGTTTGGCATATATTGTAATTCATTTAAAGATGCTTAAAAACTCATCCATCAGCCTTGTACAGAAGGTCAAAGAAACACATGAATCCCAAATTAACAGTGTACAAAGCAGAGGCCTAAAGGTCCGCTCTGGCTATCACAAAGGATGCACACTAGAAGAGAACAGTGGTTTGAAAAACAGAGTATCTATAACCTTAAAAAGAAACAATAACCATCCATTAGCATTAAAAAACAAAAACAAAAACAAAAAAAGGCAGGTAGTTGTCCTACAATAACCATCTCAATTTTGTCCCTTTAAGAAGATTCAGGCTAACCAAAAGCAAACACTATTGCACATGCCAGCAAGATTTTGCTGAAAGGACCCTAATATAGCTGTCTCGTGTGAGGCTATGCCGGGGCCTAGCAAACACAGAAGTGGATGCTCACAGTCAGCTATTGGATGGATCACAGGGCCCCCAATGGAGGAGCTAGAGAAAGTACCCAAGGAGCGGAAGGGGTCTGCAACCCTATAGGTGAAACAGCAATGTGAACTAACCAGTACCCCCGGAGCTCGTGTCTCTAGCTGCATATGTATCAGAAGATGGCCTAGCCGGCCATCATTGAGAAGAGAGACCCCTTGGTCTTGCAAAAATCATTGGCAAGAGAGGCCCCTTGGTCTTGCAAACTTTATATGCCCCAGTACAGGGGAACACCAGGGCCAAAAAATGGGAGTGGGTGGGTAAGGGAGCAGAGTGGGGGTAGGGTATAGGGGACTTTCGGGATAGCATTTGAAATGTAAATGAAGAAAATATCTAATAAAAAATTGAAAAAAAAAAGAAGAAGATGATGATTCAGGCTAGTGAGAGTGTTTCCTAAGAGTCTGTCCTATAGTTTTTACTTCAGGGACCACAACAATAAAAGAAGCAAAGAGAACATAATTGTTTGCTAGTGCTGCTCTAGTACCAAGACACACTCTACCCTGTCCTAAGCTTTGAGGGGTCCACTTACTTCTTCCCAACCCCAAGATATAAACTTTGCTGATCAGATTGGTTCAAAGATGGGCAAATGTCCCACCCAGCTCATTCCTAAGATGTATGCTGTGTGACTTCTGATCGAGAAATGGAGCCATTGACAGAGGTGGAGTCTTCTTCTCCAGGATCCCTGAGCAGAAAGTAACCATGAAAGTTAGAGAAATGGCTGCTTTCCTTGAGGCTGCTGTGCAGAGAGAAGTGAAGAGAGTGATAGAGTGGGGGTGGGAGGAGATGAAGAGATAGAGAGATGGAGGCAAAGGTCTGAGACCCATCCAGCTGTGCTCACAAGCAGACCCACGCCTGCCTGGACTCAGGAGGAACATTAGCCAATAAATATTCTTTTTAGCTTCAGCCAGTTGAAGCTGGGCTTTTGCCACTTGGAATGGAACAAAATTTCACTGACATAGTTACCCACCATATTTACAGCATGACCAGGACCATAAAAGAAGTTGGATAGAGGGGAAGAGGGACACAGTCCTTACTTCAAAGGAGCCCGCAGTCTGAGTGCAGTGCAGTCTGGTTTATTAGGCACCTACTCGGCTCTAGGCAACTCCACAGTGAATGTGAGACGGCCTGCTCTCTCCAGGCTTTCCATGTCGGCAGAAAGGATGGCTTCCTCCAATAGTTTGCAGGGGGGAAGATTTGGGGTTCTCAGGAAGTAGAAAGACGCCATTTTGCCTTTAAAGAACATCAAAGGTCAAGGAGAGAGAAGAGGCTTGGGCAGTGTGGCTGTGGTGATGATTGACTTTAGCATAGTGGAAGCAGCAAGCAAGCGATCACACAAGGTCCACTCTTCCTAGCCCTGGCTTCTATGCAACCCTGTATTTTAACCCTTTAGGACACAGAAGTGGTTTTTTTTTTTTTTTTATAAGAAGTTACACAGAAGCATCAGACCCAGCTTCTCAGACTGTAAAGAGAGAGTGTCCATTGCCATCTCGAAGAATCCTTTTGATGAAAACATTTCTAGGTATATAAAACCCACTTGTCCCTCCCTGTTTGTAACTACAGGACTTTTAGCTGGACTTCTGGCAATTAGAGAAATGACTACATTTCCCAGTTTCCCTTGAAGCCACGTGTGACCATCTGGTGCAATTCTGATGAATGAAAGGCAAGCAGAAGAATCCACAGCACTTCTACACAAGGCCTTCTTCCTTTTACTCATCTGCACGCTCATGTCTGAGAGCGAGGTCCCAACGGTCATGCTGAGCAGCGCTTGGCGTCAGAAGGTCACATGTACCTGCAGCGTTCACTCAGTGAAAAGTCAGTATCTTGGGCTTTGCTGGCCACTGGCCTTCCATGGTAGCTGCTTGACTCTTGTACAGCAAAAGCAGCCACACACTGCACACATCTAAGGACATTTAGTTATAAAGGCAGGTTCTGCGATGCGGCTGCCATTTGCAGTCCCTTCTCTAGAACCAGAGAACAGCTTGTAAAGGGGACTCATGGTGATCCTGCCACCCACCACCCTGACGGGGACTGCCACTCACCAGATTTATCTAAGAGGGAAGAAGTTTCATGATTAGGCAAGAATTTCTGCCATTCTAGGCAAAAATTAATACTAACCAAAATCACTAAGAAATAATACAGCTTTATGATATTATTCTGTAATATAACATTATTTTTATAACAGATTATATTTCATGACATATTTGCTTAGCATAAGCATCAGAAATGAATATTAAAGAAACAAGGAATTTATTTATGATTAGATAGTTGTATTTATCCCACCCCCCAAACATTTTATCATTCCCAAGTTGGGAACTCATTAGCCAAGGGGCACACCAAGCCAGCTGGGAAGAGAGGGAAGAGAAGGGCTGCAGGCTGAAGGGGCAATTATCCATCTCTGCCCTGTTTAGTTCCCCTCACTCTAGATAAAGTCCACGTGTCGATCCTCTCTCAGCACACTCTGCCCTCTGTTAGATGGGGCTGGTATGCTTTCTCCATCCACAGGAGAGGGGAGCACTAAGCTTTCCGAAACATCATAAAGAAGATGTGGCTGGGGAGAGCCTCATAGGCTCACTAGGGTTTGTGCTCCCAGGCTCGGCCGTAAGTCACCCTCTGGCAACCAAACCACATGAAGCACAGTGTTGAAAACTTGCTAAATCATTTGTCACTCAGAGGCTTTTAAAATAAAACACCCTCAGAAATAGTCATTTGATTTCAGACCCACACCCCAGACTGTGCTGGGCAGGGTATAAATACTTGCTGTGTAGGCAGGTTCGGCACCAGAGCAACTATGGGGGACAGGGGTCTGCTGCTGTGAGGCCTTCTGTTCAGGGCATTTCTCTTAAATTCCACATTTCTTTATAAGGCTCAAATAAAGTCCTTGTATCCAGTGAGGGACAAGAATCTCTGAGGGCAATGTCCTAGGGCCTGAGCTTTCTAGCTCTGGAAGTAGGTAGGCACCCTTGACTTTGATTCTATGATATCCATTCATTGAGATTCTACTGTGTGTCAAGAGCAACCACTCATCTGTGACTGCATGGGCTGAAATCCCAGCCTCACTATAAACTAAGTGTATGGCTTTGGGAAAACGCAGGCGCTCCCCAGCCGAAAAATAGGTTCCATGAAGGCTCAAACTCATTCATTCGCTATGAAGAAAAGTTTTAAGCACCCACTCAGGGTCGGATTCCGTTTGATTTAAGAACAAAATAAGCAGGTATCCTGCATACATTAGAGAGGTGGTAATTAGCAAACTAACATTTCTTGTTACACCAACAATTTCATGCATGTGTAAATGCAATCGTGTGTGTGTGTGTGTGTGTGTGTGTGTGTGTGTGTGTGTTGGGACATACTCTACATACCAGAAGTCCAAAGGCAAACCAAGTCTCCATTCCCAAGGCATTTGCATATTGTGGGAAGGGAGACAATATATGGCTGTGTAATCAAGACCAGTTTCTACAGTCACCACTGTCACAAAACAAGGATTTAAGATAATGATGTGGAGTACTTACTTGGGGATGGAATGGCCAACTGGTCAGACAGGAGAAGGTGACTTGAACCACCATGTATATATCTTGGGAACACACTCCAAGCTGGGGGCTTGTCCCATTGCAAAGGCTCAGAGGTAAGAAGGGCTTGGCACATCAGATGAAGGCTAAGCAGTAGTAAGGTAGAGAAGCATGAGGGAGGGGTGGGGTTGGAGAGGTGGGTCTGCCCCAGTCTGTAGGACTTGGATGCTCTGGTAAAGCATTTGGATTTTGTCGAAATAGAATGAGGTTCTGTTGGAAGGTTCTCATAAGGGTGTGATGTGATGTTCGTTTTAGAGCTCGATCCTTTAGAAAGCAGAGAGGACAGAAGTGGACTTGGAAGGACCCCGCTGGGGGATGATGGTAGCAAGAGCTGGTGGGAGGCAGGGGGATGGTGGGAAGGAGATGGTGGGAGGCTGATAGGAGGAGGGTGAGGATGCAATGGGGATCAGAGGCTTTTTAGGGGAACAGCACATCTGAAAGGAGGGGGTGCAGATAGGTTTCCCAGCAGGCAATGGATGTGGGTCTGGTGCCCTGACTGGGGGCCCTAGAGACATCACTCGTGGATAGGACATGAAGCCACAGGCAGTATGAGGTCACTCAGTGATTAGTGGAATAACAGACAGCAGCCTGGAAAATTTCCTTCCTGCCCTTCCCTCTCTCCTGTTTTATCACTATCTGGCGGGTTTCTCTCCTGGTGATGGCTTCCCTCCTTGGGCCTTCTAGTCTGTTTCTTTTTAAAGGTGGCTGCTTTTGGTGTTTTTTTCATTTTTCTCTGGACTAATTTTATTGCTCCTAGCCTGCTCTTCAGCTGCCTTGGCAGGAAGATACCGTATATTAAAATAGTTATTATTTTATTTTATAGCTCAGTCGAATCCATATTCAGCTCATTACAAGTACTCGGGCTCCTCTGGCCAGGTACATTTTTGCCACGATGGACTCTTACCAGTGGAGAACTGTTCTTTGTCTCCTAGGTGAAGAACTGCACATGGGCACAGCTGCCCTGCAGAGTGGGTCAGTGTAGCTATACTGCTGTTCTAGACCAGCTAGACCACATAGCAGGAACTCATGTGGTGGGAAATGTGTTACACAGCAACCAGAAGTCAGCCAGCATCCCAGAATACAAAGGTCTTACCCTGACCTCCTGACTGTCACCAGACCAGAGTTTCTTATAACTGTGTCCTTTAAAGATAGTGGCAATATTTTTCATGCAACCAGACTGGCCTTGAACTCATAGAAACCCACCAATATCTTCCTCCTGAGGGCTGCATTAAAGGTCTGCACCACCATAAAAAAACTGTGTGTGTGTGTGTGTGTGTGTGTGTGTGTGTGTGTGTGTGTGTGTATCTCCTGACTAGTCTCAAATAAGCCAGAGAAGTCTCATCAAAATGATGTTAGTTGGTGGCAAAAATCTGCTTGCCTCTTTAAATAACTTTTACAGTGCCGCTCACTTTCTCGAGGCCATGGACGCTGGTGACATCTGGCCGTGGCTCCCCGCTTAGCTCACTCAGCACCGCCATTCTGTCTGTGCTCACTATATTCTTCTTAGGTGGCAGAAGCATACAGCAGCTATGCTTTCACCTCAGGGCCTTTGCAGGCACTGCTTCTCACGGCCTAGAACGTTCTTTCTCCAGATACTAGTGAGGCTTGCCATACTACCTCTGCCTTAGCGACTGGCGGTCCAGAGTGGCAGGTGACGGCTCAGCTGGTAAAGGCTGACTGAGGAAAAGGTGAGTGGGTGAGGCTACAGGCTATTCAATTGTGGCAGGCAGCAGTGGCACAGGGTATCCAGCCAATTGGGTAGAACACAGCACTGCTAATCCCTGTGACAACCTGAATAGCCAGAGAAAGGTGTAGACCTTAGCTTTCTGTATCTTTTTTTTTTTTAAGAGTTACTTACTTATTTATTATATGTAAGCTATCTTCAGACACACCAGAAGAGGACATCAGATCTCATTACAGATGGTTGTGAGCCACCATGTGGTTGCTGGGATTTGAACTCAGGACCTTTGGAAGAGCAGTCAGTGCTCTTAATTGCTGAGCCATCTCTCCAGCCCAGCTTTCTGTATCTTGAAAAAGAAAAAAAATATCTTTTTTTTTTTTTTGAAATAGAAAAGACCCATAATGGATAACCAGGCTGTGGCTGGCAGATATCCCCTTTCCTGACTACTGCTCTTAACAGGAATGTTGCTGTGTTGGTAATTTTATGAATCCCAGAATCTCCATTCATCCTCTTGACAAACTGTTACCAAGTATCTGCTGTGTGCCAGGTACCTAGCAAACGAGATCTTTGTCCATGAGGGTTGACCGACAGTGAACAAGGTAAATATGTAGTCTCTCTGGTGTGTGTGCATGCATGTGTGCTCATACCTGTAAAGTGATATGAGAACAGGAGAGGGGAGCTGAGAATGGGGGCTCTGGAATGTGGCTAGAGTGAGATTTGCCACTAGAGAAGGCTGCAGATGCAGGAAGATGAGGGTAAGCCGTCCATCACCTGTGGTCCAGGAGGCAGAGAGAGCACTACTGTACTGACCCAGGGGCACTGTGGGTGCTGCTCATGAAGGGAACACTACTTTTCATCCTTTTAGATGGGTAAACATGGAGTGGGAGGTTCCGTTTTCCTCACCATTTAGTTCTCTCTCCAGGGAATGTCTGAGGGGAGAAGCTAACAGTAGCCTCTGGACTCACTTCCAGGAAATCTCACACAAACTTCATATTCATTCTCCTTTTGTGAGAGCAGGTGCTCTTGTCTCCGAGTGGAGCAAGCCACAATTCCCCGGCTTACCAGGTCAAGCAGACACTTGCAAAGGCCATATTTGGTAGAAACAGAGGATTAAGAATTCTTCCACGAATATCTTGGACTACATCTAAAGAAAGAATTCGAGTTCCTTTCCATAGGATGATCATTGGTGGCTGAAAAGGCTGCAGAGGGAGCTGGGTGCCTGTGCAGAGGGGAAGGGATGGAGCGCACGGGGCTCTGCCAACAAGGGGGGGGGGGAGATACGAGCCAGATGGGTGTGGAAATACTTCTCTTTGAGGATATTCTTTGTACCAATTACTCTTCAAAGATATCACGTTAGCATTTTTGGCACAACTTGACAATTAAATTAGATGAATGATTTTCGATGTTTTTGCATCTGCTGCGCCTGAACCTCTCCTTGAGCTAACATTTTCAGCCCGTCACACACATTTTTTAAAACTTTGGCAAATCATATAAACATTGATTTCAATTAGGCAAAGAATTTAAAAACATTTCACTATTCATCTTTTTCAAAAAAATTGACACGACATGTAATGAATTGGGCTTGATTATCATTCTCTAGTGGCCTTAGTTTGGGGGGACAGAAAGAGACAGACAATCAGCAAGCCTCCTGGGGGATGCTTCTCATGGTGGCTCCATCTCTTGCATGCAGAGAACCATCTTTTTCCTCCCGAGGACTAATGCCCATCTCCACCCCCTCATCCGCCCCCTCCCCTATTTAATTTACTCCTGCCAGAGGGATTTCCTCCAGGTACTCTGTTCCCATGTGGCAGCGGGGAGGAAGGGCAGTAGATGAAGGCTGGGACAGACCCCACGAAGGAACCCAGTTGAGAGTGTGGTCAGAAGCAAAGTCCCAGTCTTTTCTTATCTTGCAGTTACAGCTTTCCTTACTTGCTCATGCCGAAACCAAGCTTGATTTTCATAATGAGTTCCAGATGGTTTCCAAATGGTCTGGGACCAGAAGGTGAGTGCAGAAGGTGGCACAGGGCTGCTGATGCTGAGAGGGGCAGGGGCAGCCATTATGGGGCCCTGCGTTCAAAGGTTTCAAAGGGCTCTGCCAATACCATGCTCTAACTCCAGGGCAGAACAGATGGTCTATGGTCAGATAAGCCACCAGGCCTTGAAGGTGATTAGGAAGTTCAAGGAAACTTCCAGACCTTGGTGCTTTCCTTTCTTCTCTGCCCTTTCTCCACGCTGGCCTTTCCCCTTGCATGAACCTGATAATTGCTTTGTGTTCCTCATACTTTTGACGTGCTCCAGCTCTGAATTCACGGAGTCAACTTTAACCAGCATCAGTAATGGGAAAAGATGCTCTGATCTCCATCCCCACTTATAGCTGTAGGCTTTTCTCGAATCACCAGGGATAACTGTTCCCCCTTTCCAGTTTGATCCCTCAGCACAGTTGAAAATACTCGGCAGTTTGCTGTTTCCTTCCTTGCTGAGAGGAAAGCTTTTTGACACAGGGATCTGGTGGGTTTCGTGTACTAAGGACTCAGGGTCTAGCTTTATTATATACCTTTCTATTTGGATGCTATAGCATCTGAGGCTTCAATGGCTGGAGAAACTGTGCCTTAAGGGATAAACATTTCCTAGAGATTGACTTGGGACAATCCGGCCTCAGGGGTTACCTTTTACTGTTAAGCAATCCATGCACAGCCCATACCTAAGACATTTCTTTTGTGGGGAAGGGGCTATGTGGGGATCTTACACCCAGAACAATCTTTCCCTCTCCCAGTGACCTTGGACCAGGTACTAGATAGCTAGAAGAGTCTCTCTGCCTGGAGAAGCCATGAAACTATTCCAATGAGTTAATCCCTGGCTTGGCTTGCCTGCCCCACAGAAACCACTACAAAGGTTCTTGCCATGTTTTTCCTGGCTCCCTCTGCTTTCTGATCACTGGCCCTTCCCAGGTGGCCTCTGTACCCCATGCTGAGGCTCCTCCTTTTGGGACTTTGAAGAACAAAGTATCTTTTCAGTGGTCCTTGTTGTCTTCTGGTATGCTGGCCTCAGCACATCTGAATAATAATAAAATCCACAAACTGAACCTCTACCACCACTACTACACACATAGTAGGCCCTCAGTTAATAACCTCCATGGCTTGAGAATTGAGAGGCCTATCCCTCACACACACAATTCCACAGCAGCATCCTGGCTATTGTTTTCCCCAGGTCTCTTCCTTTCCCAAGAGAGAATGTCAACAGCTGGCCACCCAGTAGGTGGAAATTCAGGTGGTCCCTCTCTAACCCCGGGGAACACTGATCTTCCAGCCGCTGTCGCCAGCGGGGTGTGCAACCCAGGAAGGCGAGACTGATGGAGCTGCTGAAGGGAGGTGGCACTGGGACACTGAAGGGCTTTTCCTCACTGCCTGTCACTGTGAGACATTCCAGCTCAGAAGAACAAAGACCACAGCCAGGGAGCCTAGCCTTTTATGGCTCAGTCCTGGCACTGCTTCAGAAATGACTTGGAGGGTGGGGAGGCCAGGCAGGTTTTGTCACCCATTCGTAGGGACCTGGGCCTCTGGTCCGAGGAGGGTGAGTGAGGTGTTCACACAGAGCCAGCAAGAGGCTGGGTACCTGAAGTAAGGATTCGATTGCTGAGGGAACATGGCTTTCCTCAGGTCTGTCCCTCCACTGCCCTGCAGGCATCAGAGAGAAAAGGTTGAAGCAACCCCATGCTTAAATTACTCCCTTGGCTAGTTTCTGACACTTGGGTTGAGGTATTTGGAATCATCTAGAAAACAATAAACCCAGCCATCATTCCACACCGGCTGCCACGAGGAATATTGTGTGTGCTACAACCAGTGCCAACAGCCCTGTAGCGGAGTCGCCATCCTCCTTACTAAGACAGCAGCATGGAATCTGACGGGGTGAAATGACTTGCCTAAACTCCCTCAGTGGAGGGTGAGTTGGGTTTAAATATCTGCTTTCTAACTTTAAAAGCCCATCCATTACCCCCCACAAATGTCCTGTTAAGTGTTCCAAAGATGAACTGGGGGTCTCTGCTTCCCTCGTTATAGTGAGGTGTCTGACCCTGGGGGCCTCCTCAGCTCTGTTTTTTCAGCTCAAACAGCATCAAAATCGCAAGCTTCCCCCAGAAGCTAAGAAAACCATAGGACCTATGAAAATTCCTTTTATATTTAGACGGTATGACTTTGATCACATTGATTAACTTCTCTGAAGCTCACAAAAGGGAACAAACAGTCCCTGAAGCAGGCTGGACTGACAGACACCAGCTGACTGCCAAATAAAGCCCCACTTCTGTCCGTACATTCTCTACCTGAATCATTTCTTCTCCACTGATCCCCTTATCCCAAAGTGAAGACTTTGGGGGCATTATAGAATCACAGGATACGGCATGGTGAGGAACAGGTTTGAGCCTCAGACAGACCCACACTTATCTCTACTGCTTGTTAGCTATAAGTAACTCCTTTTCTCTGGGCCTCAGTTGGCTCATCTGTCAAATGGGCACTGGTGTTACTATGGCTGCATGGACAGGACTACCAGAGAACTGCCTGAGAGGAGGCTTTCTGCACAGAGCTGGGCAATAGCAGGCACTCAATAAATGTCAGCCATTAAGATACTCGTCTAACTTTACGATTCACTCAATTCCTCGCATGCCTCTGCATCTGGAAGGATGCAGTGAAGAGCAACAGATGCTCGAGAGTCAGGACACGGGGGCTGCAGGATGGGCCCAGCAGCAATGTCACAGCCTGCTGGAGGCATGCATGAGCGGGGTGGAAGGGTAGTCGGAAGACCCACAGGTCCTCCCCATGTGGTCTTTATTCTTTTTATTAGTCCTTCCTCCATGTATCTAGCCTCGATCTGTCTTCCTCCTTGACAGGGAAGAAGGTTTCCCTTACCAGTCAGCTTGCTGGACTTTCCTGAGCCCTCAGTTCCTGTCTTGCTTTGTACCTGAGTGTCACCATGCAAGGAGAGAGAGCATTCTGGTATACACCACAGTCGAAGTAATGGGTCTGTCAACAAGCTTTTGGCAGTGAGGAAGGCCCACGGTTTCCTTACTCCTGGGTGGTCTGACTTGACTTCTCCACTGCTCTGAAAGGAGAAGGCAGCTAACTTTTGATCAGTGTGTTCAATGAACCATTCATTGTCAACAGCAGAGGCCTACTAATTAATACAAGGGGCATATTAGAAATGGGGGGATATACTCATTTATATTGGCATTTGGGCCTAGGCTAGACACTGCCTCGTTAACAATAATGATTGCTGCTGTGATGGGCAGCTCCTTACAGTTCTTCTTACACAGGCCAAGGACTGCGCATGTATTTCTCCCAACCGTAGAAGAACTCTCAAGAGTCAGATATTCCCATCTAACTGATGCAGAGATATTCAACTGTCAAGCAAAACTGACTAACTGGGAGCGACATAGCTCTATGGTATGTGGATCTAAACTGCCCAATACCTCAAGCTTCACTCAAATCCTGTGGTGTCTGCTGTTTCCCTCAAGCTCCTGATAAAATCTGTCAGGAGGTCCCTTTGCCAGAATCCCCATGAGCACTGTCCTGAATCAGACTTTCACCTGCTAAGTCTCATGGCCTTTGGAGGGGCTGCACAGAATGGACCTCTGCCAAGGAGCAGAAAGCCTAGTCGTGAAACACAGGAGAGGAGGGGGATGATCCCAGGCCAGGGAGCCAAGGAAGATGCCCGTAGCCTTAGGAAGAACAAGAGCTGTGGTTCAAATCTCCCGTCCTCTTATTTTTCAGTGCTGGGCATAGGAGTGAGTCATAGGCCCAAGCCTCTACTGGTTCTGGACATTGCCTCTATGTACTGAGAGTTAGACAGAAGTTGGGGGTAGGGAACTGCACTGTCTGTGAGCTCAGAGTTCAGAAAAAGGACCTAGAGGATGCTCCACTCCCCTGAAGTGTGGTAACTTGTGTGGTTGTAGAGATGCCAGGGCTTGGCGAACAGAGCCCAATTGCCTTGAGTCTCCAGGGGACCTGCACTGGTGTATCTAGAACTTTGGATGCTGAAACAACAGACTGAGTGGTTAATCTGCAACCATGCTGAGTGGCTATGCTAGATGACACTATGAGATGTCACCTATACACACCTGGGATTCTCAGACATGTTGCCCCTGTTTCTGTATGCAGGGCATGAGCCCTGGCCCAAGGAGGTCCCCATTAGCTCCATCCATCCTCCAGACAGCTTTGACCCAAGGGCCTCTCAGTCTCTACCCAGGGCTCAGCACAAGGAAAGGGAAAGGAGCCTGGCACTAAATGCTCTCCCACCCCGCATCCCCACGAGAATCCAGCTGCAAAGGAAGATCTGAAGAGCAGGAGAAGACTGGCTGTGGCTGACCAGACTGTTTCATTTCTGACCCCAGGCAAAGGTCTTTTGACAGAGGAATGAACCTGAAGTCCAGAAAAGCTAGGGGTGACTTGACGACCACACAGCTGTAACTGAACCAGACTCAAACTAAGCCCTTGGAGATGCAAAGGTTCCTATCATTTAATTCTATTTGACACACCTCCTCAATGCCACCCCCACCCCCAGAGCTGACTAGTTCATGCCACTCCATTCCCACTCTATATCATCCAGTATCATCCTATATCAGCATGGTTGACACCTGGAATCCCTCATGGGATAGTACGGATTCAGAGAAGTGAAGGCCAAGTTCCAGGGCAATGTTGCCTCTGGTGATAGAACCTAGACCTGCTTGTGAGCCTGATCAGATCTCCTTGGCATTGATGTGCCTCTAGTCCCTGGCTTCTTCTATGGTGTGTGTGTGTGGGGGGGGGCGTGTGTGTGTGTGGGGGGAGAAGCAGAAGCGCCCACGTTTCTTCTCAATTCTGAGCCAAAATGGGAGATGGAGAAAGAGTTGTTAGCAAGCCTCCTACCTCACTGACTATCCAGTTGCTGGCCTAGTTTTGTCCTCCTCCCCTCTCCCCCCACACATATAAAGCTCTTTCTGGCCTTGGCTTCCATTCCTCTTCCAACTTCTCATCCCTCAGTTTCCTGTCTTCGGCACCTTGTCAGAAATGAACTGGTGACAATGGTTAGTCACCGGCATTTGCAAAGCGTAGGGGAAGACTCCCTTGAGGGAAAGGTCACTTTCTAGGTCCCTGGGCCCTTTCCTCAGCTTATTGAGCGATCTAGGACCTTGGTGTCCATGTCCAGAAAAGAGACATGCCCTGCTTCCATCCTAGATAACTTAGCCTGATAGGAGATCAAAAGACAAATGACGTTCTGGCTGCCAAATAGGCTATTTACCATCAGCCACTTTCCAGGCCCCAGAGGCCTCCACAAGCCACTCTCTACAGACCACCTTCTCTTTCACAATGGCTTAAAGAAAAAAAAAATCCCCTCCTGCTCTTAATTGCATGCTGTGTGTTCAGATTTCCTGAAGTTCATGAACTGCTGTGAAATTCAAGACAAGCTCGCTTTCCCAATGCTTGCTACTTTTTAAATTCTAAATTCCACCCACCCTCTCTAAGAAAAAAGAGAGAGGGAGAGAGAACCATCCAAGTGGAGTCAAAGAAAATTTATGTCAGTTGAAAGGAGAAGGCCAGCGCTGAACACTACTACTAATAATAAAAGGGCAGGGGGTGGGGGTGGTTATAATAGGGCCGCATCCTCATAGAATGCCTGCAGCTTTTGATTTCCCAGGCACAGGAGGAACTAAGTTAGTTCATCAGGACCGAGTCTCACAGGCAGCCTGTGCTCCCGCAGCCACCTCAGCTGAGTGCTCCATCGACCCTGGAGCACAGCAGGCCCCAGCACAGGCCTTCGAGGAGGACGGTTGGTGGGAAGCACAAACCAGAGGAATTTCTCAGCAGTGGAAAGGGGAGCCAAGAAGCCTAAAGACTTCCTCTTGGTCTCAGGATGAGTCAGAGGATCCCCACACAGAGCCCAGGCAGTCATCCACCCTGGAGCCTGGGGGGGTGGGGGGGAGGTGGCCACAGGCCATTAAGAGATGATCTGTAACACCAAGAGCTGGGTCCTGGAACTCTTTCTGTTGCTCCAGGCTAGCAGAGCCTTCAAAGTTAGATAGAGCTTTACCAAGGCAGGAGCTCTCTTATGTCAGGCCTTGGAACTGGGAAGATAATGGAGGTGTCCCCAGCACCCCCCTCCAGTGCTCTGAAGGTCACCACTAGGTTGATAAGCAGCAGGTGTTAACAGGGATGAATATAGCTCCCCAGGAACAGCCCACAGACAGACAGGGAGCTTGGCTCACTCCAGTCGCCAGTAACTGTCCGGTGACCTCTGCCAGGATCTTTGAGATGGGCCCTCTGTATCCACCCTTGCCAGTGTCACTGGCAAGCATTCACGTCCCCTGTGGTTTCTCCAGGACCCTTCCCAAAATCCAATCTTGTTGCCACAGCCTAGCTCCCTACTTGGCCCCTGACCTTGGCTTAGGTTTCCCCACCACACTTCCTTCTGCTCTGGCCTCGGTTCTTCTTACAGTCCGCATCCTTTTTCATCTTGCCTCTTATTAAAAGTCACCATAGCCTACTCACATGGCACTGACCTAGTGACTTTAAGGAAGGCGGTCTTGTCTGAACTTCTTTCCGTTATGGATTTACCTTCATATTGACAACCCTCCTATATTAGGGTGTGTAACAAGCTCTTCCTACAACTCATTGGATTAAAGGATTACCCAGTTATTACTGATCATGAGTCTTGGTCAGTAGGTGTTTTGTCTAGCCTTGGCTAGGCTAACTCAAGTTCCTATGCATGCAGCTAATTTTGGCTTGATTCTCTCATGTGTTTCAGGAGTTAGCTAGTTGGGGCAAATAGTCTCTCTTGTATGTGCCTAGCCTGGGCTTGCTTTCAGATAATAAGATAGAGTTGTAAAAAAAGAAAAGAAAAGAAAGGAAAAGAAAAGAAAAGAAAAGAAAAGAAAAGAAAAGGAAAGAAAAGGGGGAGTTCTGTATGAAACACAACCTCATGCAGAAATCACGGGACTCTTGGGGCCGAGGCCGGGAGGCACTACTTCCTTTCCACTGCCTTTTGTAGGTCACTGTCTCAGGGAAGTCCAGACACAAGCAAAGGGAAAATGGAATCCCATCACATTCTAGAAACAGCTATAAAGCCACAGTGTGAAGAACAGAAGGATCTGAAGGAGCTGGAACAACTTTACACACACACACAAAACTACTACATTGTTTCCTCCAAAGCAAGTTCTATTACAGAAGGGTCCTAAGTGAAACACTGGCCACACACCACAGAAGTTTTCATCTGTCTCCTTACATAGAGTGCTTTACAAGCATGTGTGCTTGCTGTGTGTGCATGTGTACATGTGCCTACCTGTGTGTGTGTGTGTGTGTGTGTGTGTGTGTGTGTGTGTGTGTGTGTGTATTTTTTTCCAGGATGTATACTTGGTATAGTTTTTAATCTGAAAAAACCCTCAAGTGCAAACGACAGCCCTTTTATCATGCTGGTTTCAAGGACAAGGTTGTATTCTGGGTTAGACAAGTTTCAGCAGGCGTCTGCAGCATGGAGCTCTTCTACGCTGGGAGACATATTTGCCCCATGGGATATCAAAATCCACGTAATAACAGGTCACGTTATAATGAGGCTTCCCTGCACATGCTTGCTCTCAATTTAGACAGCAGGCCCTGCCAGGTCTTCCTCCAGCTGCTGGCTTCAGACCTCTCTTTCCAGAAGGATAAGAACTACCTGTCAAAACGCAAAGCTCTAACAATGAAATATACACGCATGCTGTGGGAAAGCCGACGGTTTACTTCCACAGGCTGCAGCTGGTGTGCGCGGCTGAAATGATTCATTCCTCCAGCCAGCAAAACAAGTCCACATACAGGGTCTCCTCGACAGAACACATCCTCCCCCTGGTACAGGCTCCATCTCTGAGCATGACTTAACCTCCTTAGCAGCGAGGAGCAGCCGGCTGGAGGCTAGCAAAGGATGCTTTCCCCTCTGCTGTTCCCTGCTCGGAGGCAGTATACTGTTACAGTTCCAGGGAATCAGAATGTCTTTTAAATCCTGCTTCAAGAATCTACACATTCCATACTAAGCTGCAATTCTTAATGTAGTATCTCCATGGCAGTGGGAAGGGTTCCTAACAAGAGAGTCTCTAGCCTCAGGGATTGAGGAAGAGGATTCAAAACGTGATAAAGTAGCCAATACTCCATAAAGAAAGAAGGGCTTTGACACTGAAGTCAGGTCTATTCACACCTGCTTCCTAGCAGTGACAAGGGCAGGTTGTTCTCTTGAGGAATAATGCCTCAGGGCTGCATCTAAAGAAGGGACTGTACTGCTGGAGACATGAGAATGAAAACTACCATTTTGCTAAAATATCTAAGGGCAAGAAACCCGCTTAAGCCACAAACAACAATAATGGCTTTTGAGGGTCAGTGAACCCCAGACCCCAAGGTTCTGGAGACCAGAAGATGCTGAATTCATTTCTTTTGGGAAGGACTGCCAGGATGAGGGAGCCTCAGAGTTGCTACCAACTCTCATGAGAGCACTGGAATCATGTCTCTGAATCAGAGGTGCTAATTGCTTTCATAAGGGTGCAGGCCGAAGTGGAATCCAAGAACTTGGCAAATGTGATGTTCTCATTTCTCCGGGTCTGGGATGCGCTTGTGTTTTTGGAAGACAATCTATTGACTAAATCCATGCATGCAGATGACCCTAGAGGTGCTCCTCTTCATTAAGCTGGAGCACTGCCAGCCCACAATTCATAACATACTGTGTGAGGGCTGGCAAGATGACTTAGTGGGTAAAGGTGCCTGCTCCCAAGCCAGCTGCCCTGTGGTAGATCCCCAAGGCCCACATGAAGAGGTATAAGGAGAAACTGACTCCTGCCAGTTGTCTGTTGTCCTTTGACCTTCACAAGGTCACCATGGGTCATATGTCTCACCGCATTCTCACACATACACACATAATAAAATAAATATAATTCAAATTTGTTTAAAATTACTGACTGAACGCCTAAGTACAGGAATGGAGTACTCTTGTAGGCACAAAGCAGCTCACCTGCTTGACTGTGTAGGGTTTATAAACAAAACCAGATGTCAAGCACACAGCTTTCTGAGCTCTTGATAGGGCAGGTAGCACTTAATCCAAGGGGAGGGACTATGTAAATAGGGCAGGTAAAAGAGGCCTTACTGAGCAGGTGGTGCTGGAAGGAGGGCTTGGATGAATCAATGCAGGCACTTGGCTAGCAGAAGAGAATTTCTGGCAGAAAGCAGAGTTGTCACAGACAGCCCAGGCAGCAGGTATCTGGGCAGATGAGGAAGACTCTAGGAAGCCACTGGCTGTGGGAAGAGGTAGATGAGGAGGAAGGAGACACGCCGAGTTGGGGATGTTGGATGACTGCAGGTTTAAGGAGGCAGCCCTGAGGGTCTTGTCTTGTGTGAGTCACTCATTTCTTTACCAAGTGTGAGTCTGACATGGTTAGCGCTCAGAGGCATCAGTTTTAAGGTGAATCACTCAGTGGAAGAATATGGCATCTTCTGTTACTGTCCATCTTGGCCTTTCCTCACAGCTGAGCCCCACTCTCCCCACTGAGACTTCCTCAACAGAGTAAAGTACCTGGGAAAGAGAACTACACATCTAAAAACACATGCCACGGTGGAGGAAAGGGGGTGTGTGTCTATCATCTGTCAAGGTGGATGACAGACTTAATGTGTTTGAGGCAGTGACCACTCTGGTGGGTGATTAACTTAGGAAGTCCAAATGCCCAGGAAGAATGCTGGGGTTCCTACAAAGTGAATTTCGTATCTGTGGCCAGCACTATTTCCAAGAGGGAGTCAAGGTGAGGGTGAAAGCAACCAGGTGATTTTGACCATCGGCCCACAAGTTCCTGGACAGGCTCTTGAAGAAATGATCTGTAACATTTCACACACTAACCATGCTTTCTTGGAGAAGGGCCCAAACCCTCTTAGATGTATTTGTGAGCCTCTATCAAATGAAGACCCCCTTGAATTCACATGGAACAAACTTCATCCTAACTTTCTTCCCACGGTGGGAGGAGAGTTAGCAGATGATGCACCCTTCCTGCCCCAAGGATAACTCTATCAGGGAGGTGACACCCATGCATGTGTCTTCACCAGAATGATGAGGCATTTAACTCATGGTATTCATCTATCCTCTCCCATACTCCAATTGGCCAGAACACTGTCCAGTTCTGAAATTGTGCAAAGGTTCTCTCTCTCTAAGCCTCTCTCTCTCTAAGTCTCTCTCTCTCTCTCTCTCTCTCTCTCTCTCTCTCTCTCTCTCTCTCTCTCTCTCTCTCTCTCTCTCTCTCTCCTCCCTTTCCCCTCTCTCCCATCTGAAGTGCTTCTGCTCTTTTCCCTCAGTTAGCACTCTGCATGGCTTCCATCATCCAGCTGCTGAAACTATGGGTTGCAACCCTTCATGGAACCATATAACTGAACACAGGGAGCTTGAAAGACTTCACAGTGCTAGAAGGTTTTTCCATTTCCGCAACAACAACAACAACAACAACACTACTACTTCAAAATCAAGAGTACACCAAAGCTGCTTTTGGCAGTATTCATTGCTGCTGTCTCATATGACTGCCCTGAACTTTGGGCTCTGAACATACCTCACAAACACACTTGGTTCTATGTGTTTGTGTTACTAGACAATGCCACCAGTTTCCTGAAACACTGTGGCTTACATTTGAGATTCCTGTATGCTATGATTGTGGTGTTTCTACTGACTGTACAAAGTATTCTACTTTTATAGAAACCTAACTGATCAAGAAGGGAAAACTATGATTTCCCCACCATCCTTCTTCAGTATGCATGATAGTATATCTTTGAACTGCATTGCATTAGAATGCTTGTTTTTAAAAACTGATGTTTGAGTTGCTGATGTAAGTTTAAATTAAAAAATAAAAGATCAGTAAGTGAATTTCCATTTGAGATTAGGACAGAATTTCCAGCAACTTCTGAAATGGCCCTAAACACATCTCTGCTATTTTGTACTGCATATTTATGCAAAGTGGTTATCTTGAAACTCATGATTATAAAGTCAAAGTATAGATTGACTCTGAAAAACGTTGAAGACACTCTGTTTCCTGCAAAATCCAGTGTTCAGTCACAATTTAAGTCTCTTTGTAAAAATGCATCTCAGTGGTATGCAAATCTGATTCCATCTTTAATGAGTGGTGATGTGATTTGTATATCACTCTTTTAAAATACATTTCATTATGACTTATTATCAGCATATATTTGGTTTATATACCTATTCCTTACACCTATATTCCTGAGATTATATAAAAATTTCTTAGGCAAAAGGTGTTGCAAGTGAAAATGTTTTAGAAACCACACTCAGTTATTCCCTACTTGGAGTTAACACTAAGCATTAGGTTCACAGAAACTTTCCCTGATATACTAGAAGCCCTGTTAGGGCAGAAGGGGGATTTTCCCCTGTAAAACAGCCCTGAACCTATAGGCAACCAACACGTATTTACAGGTGGATGTGCTGGTCAATTCTCTTCTCAGAGAGGTAACTCTTTCTATCTGATCATCAGCCCTTGGCCAGGATAGGAGTGAGGGCTGGTCCATTACAACTGAGACTGCCTGTTCTCAAGGAACAAAGATGGGGTGGGGGTGGGGGAGTCACATCCACAAGCTGTCTTATGAAGTAGAGTCTTCTATAAGAATGATTGATCTATCTCAATGACCCAATTTTACAGAGTTGATTGATTCCCATTTCAAAAGTTTTTAAAGTTAGTGCAAGCTGCTGACTCCCTTTTTATCATGGGCCTCTTTAGGACTCCATTCAACAGTTCTTCTGGGCTTCACACAGGAGCTGTCCTTGTCTAAAGGAGTACTTGTTGCGCTGAACTTGGAAGAGATAGTTAAAGCAGGTGTCAGACGTATCCTGAGCACACATTTTAACGTTCTAACATATAACAGAGGGTCACGGAAATCTATTCATCATCTCAGTACCTCGATTTCCAAGCACATGATCAATCTAGTATGGGGCTTTGGAGAGGAAGCCCTGGTTAGAGAAATGGCTAAACACTTGCCAGCCAAGTAGCTCTCTGCAGGTCTGTGCTTGTCTCACCTGACAAGATAGGAATAAGTTTTATTGATTAAAAAACATGACTGTTAAGCACAGAGTATGAACATAGTAAGTAACAAGTAATTATTGACTTACTAACATTACTGTATTGGGTTTACAGTTGTTAGAATGCTATGGTGACCAAAAGCATGAAAGACATTCCTACAACTAAACCAGAAAGACAATGGCCAAGGATATACCAGGAGATATCTGTTTCTCTTATAATTTCCTTGATACAATTGAATGCTTGTCCTATGCTTGGTACTAGGATGGTGTCAGAAGCTGGGAAATTTGCTCAGCTTAGGTGAGGAGTACAGCCAAGGATACAATGGGAGAGTCCCAGCTCTTCCCAATCATCCAGGGATAGAGTTCTTTCCCTTGTTGTTGCTCAGGGCGAGGTACTCTTCTTTTGCAGACTCATTCCCCTTCTGTAAAGTGAAAATGAAACCAACACCCACCCCCTGAAGTTTGTTTAGAGTCCCAGTGAATTATACCAAGCATGAAGGCCTCAGAGCCATGCCTGGTTTATCTGGGGCTATAAAAGCACAGCTCCTCTATCAGATCATTGTGCTGAAGAGCCAGGTATCCTAGGCTTACTGCTGGGCTCTACCCTTGCCTTGCTCAGACTGAGAAGAAAAGCAGACCCCGCTTTGCAGAGTGCTCATTTAAGTGAGCTTCTATTACTGCATCTCTCCCACCTTCCTATTAAATGAGGAGCTCCAGAGACTCCCAACTCATTTGCTTCTGAACCTGAGCCTGGTCGGCAGAGCAACCAAAGCTCATATCTACTTGCTTGGGCCGCTTCTTGCACGAGGCACTTAAAGCTTGGTGGAGATAGAGTTTAACAAAAGACAGAGAGACACAGCTCTTGGGAAGATTGACAAGATATCAACCCCCCCCCCCAAGCAAATTGGAATCACCCACATCATACTTGGGCAGTCCAGTTCTGAGAGGGAGGGTATCCAGATGAATGGCTTGTCTTAAGCTAAGCAGAGGCCCAGATTTTATCTCAGAGTCAATGGACAACGAGAACCAGACCTTCCTGTAGCACACCCTGGGAGTTACAAATCCAAATATGGTCTTGTCTTGGCTGTTCTGCGAGCCTGATGGATGTCAGTCTGTTTGGTGGGAAGTAGGGGGACACTTGGGTGGACCCTGGCCTCTTTCTGGCTGGCTGTTCCTTCCCCTGTGGTGCCTGAGAATCAGTGATTTGATTTGAGCGCTTTGGTTTAGCATCAGATTCAGGCAGTACCACCTGTTCCGTCCAGGTTTTCAATTTTGTTCTAGGAAAAGACGCCAGAATGTTCTCTAGGCTGTTTTGTCCTGTCTACTAGACAGCATCCTGTAAGATGACTGAATCACTTTAGAAAGAACATTTCTAAGAGGAGCCTCCATAAGGGCCTCAGCTCCTCCTGCTTTAGGGCTAGTGATTTATGTATCAAAAAAGCCCCCCTGCCCTGTCCCCAGTATCATGTCAGGTTAAAGGGCTAGTCCTGCTACTGGTGAACTGTGGGTCTGTTTATTTAGCTCAGCTCCAACAATGTGGCCATATGCTTAGTAGGTCTTAAGGGTCCAAGTAAGGGGCCCAGTTATAAGTTACAAATAAAAACCCTGTACCCATGCTTTTGGCTGTCTGATTTTTCTGGGGTTCTAGCCTTTCAAAGTAAGATCTTAGGTATGCGGTCTGTTGCGTTTACTCAAAAATCATAGACCAGACTTTTACCTAAGAGAAAGCAATGGGATAGATGTAGCATTAAAACAGGAATGAAAATGTCATGAAACCCATTGTTATGCACAATTAATATTTACTAATAAGGAATTAGTCATGAGGTTTCTTTTACAAAAGTAAATAAAAGATTTCTATATGAAATCCTTGTGAGGGATGGCAACTCAGAAGGCAAGAGACTATTTGGGTGCTGTTACTGGCTGTTAGGGCCAAGGATGAGGCTAGTGAGCATGCTATGGTTCTGAGGTCTTTTGGACTCCCAGTCCTTCCTCTGTGGCCCTGGGAGCAACTACCTCCTTGATTATTAAGAACACAGGCTGACCTAGAAAAATCTGCAGGTTTCATGGAAATAAAGGATCTACAAACAAACCCAGCTGGGTTCGGCTTTGATGCCGATAAACAAAGTGAAGCGGGGCAGAACACAGAACAAAAATCACAGGGCACACTGGGAGAAAGAAAAGAAAAGTGTTCCCTTCAGCCGGCAGCCATGGGAGGGAAGGCTCCAGGAAGCCTTAGGAAGCAGCCCTGGGAGCTCAGCTTCCTGACAGAAGTGTGGGAGCTCAGAGGCATTGTCATGGTTCATTCCAAGGTCTCCACTAAAGGCCTAACTTGGAAGCATACTGGTGTACCCCTAAAAAGCCTGTCAGGAGAAGGAGCAGGGCTCAAAGCAGCTAAAGAACAACCAGAAGCAATCAAGGAGAGGTTGATAATTCCCCAAAGAGAGAGGACAAAGTGGAAGGGAGCAAACGATTGTTCATTCATACAAGGGGGAAGCAGAGGCCTCAAAGCTCTTCTAAGATGCAAGAGGGACCCTGGCCTTTAAGTGTTTCAGAGAAGTTTTGGGCAGCCATATGCAGGGCTGCCTGTGGATCTAGGACCCATTTCTATGTTTTCTATATTAATTTCTTTTTTCTTAAATTTTATGTGTATGTGGGTCTTTTCTCTATGTATATCTGTGTACCTTGTACATGCCTGGTGCCTGCTGAGACCAGAAAGTGGGAGGGGAGTGTCTTGTCTCCTAGGATTGGAGTTATATAGATAGATGTTCGCTATCATATGGGTGCTGGAAATTGAACTCAGGTCCTTTGGAAGAGCAGACAGTGCTCTTAACCACTGTACCATCTCTCTAACACCCAATACTTTCTTTTAAGATTAACATTTATATATTTTGTGTGCAATAACACACACATGTATATGGATGTGTTATATCACATGTATAGAGATCAGAGTTTTGATGTCAAGTTCTCTCCTTCCACCATTGACATTGGGTCATCAGGTTTGGGGCTAGTAGCTTCACACATTGAGCCCAATTTTAAATAATAAATCACCTCTGTCTAATATCAAAGCAGATTCTAGCCACAGTGTATACAGAAACTTTCTTCATAAAACCATAGTGCTAAGTGAGTGTGTATATTTGCATATGTGCTATGTGTAAATATATATGTGTTATTTGTGCATTGTGTGTTATATGTGCTTGTGCTATATGTGCAAGTGTATGTGTGTTATATGTGCATTGTGTTATGTGTGCATTTGTATGCATGTTCTATGTATGTTATATACACATGTATATGTTATATGTCCATGTGTATGTGTGTCACATGTGCATGTGTATATGTGCATGTGTATACATATGTACATGTGTATATGTGTTATATATGTGTATGTGTTCTACGTACATGTGTGTATGTATTTAAGGTGTATATGTGTATATATGGTGGTGTATGCACGTACAGACCAGATAAGGATATCAGTCGGGTGTCCTGATCTATCATACACAATCTTATTCTCTTGATACAGGGTTTTTCCTTAAACCTGCAACCCCAAAGCCTCAGCCATTCTCCTGTCTCTGTCATTTTTTCAGCAGATGCAATCCTACCTCCTTTTTTAGGTAAGTACTGGGGATTAGAAACCAGGCACTCTGACCCACTGAACCATCTCCCCGGGCTCCAGGAGTTTGTGATTGTAGTACAAGTGTGCATTCGTGTACCTAACTGTCCCAGTACAAATGCAATTATGACTGAGCACACCCCATGGAAAACCTTCACAAACACAGAAATAAAGCTGCGCAGATGACAAAGCTGGCATCTAGTCTGTCACTGGGAATTTCTTTGGCACACTTGAGACAACTCTAACTATTCTCTTCTCCTAAGCAGCTTTGTGACTGTGGCCGAGTCCTCATGATCTAAACTCTCCAGCTGAGCTCCCCAGCCCCTCCCTCTGGAAGAGAAGCTATACATGTCTGTTACTTTACCATTCCTTCTCTGTACTAAACAACTCAGTTGTATTTATTTAAAGTTTTACTGACAAATGTTTCAAATATGCTGAATAAAATGAAAAATAATATCTCAATATTACATAGGAATAACTATGTTCCCATCATCTAGTAGAATAAAGCTTAACATTTTGTCATAATCCCTTCACATCTGCTCTGCTAAAAATAAGAAACAGACTCTACTTTAAGGCTTCCTCCACCATCTATCTTCATGCCCCCTCCTTCCTAACTGCCACATACACATTACACCAAGGAACACCATGTCTGTGCATGTCTCTAACACAGTCAATATTTTATATTCTACTAATTCATTCATGGGTGGTTGTATTTTGAATCTTTAAATTTAAACAAGTGTTTTCATAATGCACACACCACTTTATAACCTGCTTCATTTTTTAGAGGAAAGGCAATCTCTTTACCAAATGAAGCTGAGAAAACTGGGTCTCTCCATCTAGGTGAATGAAATTTGATCCGTATCTCTGAGTCTGGACAAAAATCAATTAGAACTGGATCAAAGGCCTTGATGTTGAGACCTGAAACTCTGAAAGTGCTGGAGGGGAAACTAGGGAGAGCACTTCAGCAGACAGGCACAGTCCAGGGTAATCCAAAGAACTGACAAACTGGATTGCAAGAAGTGAAAAGGCTACACAGCAAAATGAAGAAGCAATGGCCGCCAGAGATCTTTGTCAACTCTTCACATGTCAGGAGGATAATACCTAGATTATAGAAACTCTCAAAACAAGAGCTTAAAAAATAAAATACCACAACAGATCAACAATCAATCAACAAATGAATTGAATGGCCACTTCTTAAAGGAAGAAATGCAATGCTCAATAAACATTTCAATATTGTTTTTTTTTCAATACCTTTAGTGAATAGGAGAAATGAAAATTAAAACTTCATTGAGGTTCTATCCCACTAGATTGGAGAATAGAATAAAGCAGTTAAGAGAAGTTGCTGCTCTTCTAGAGGACTGGAGTTTGGTTCCCAGCACCCATATAAGATGGCTCTATACTGCCTGAAACTCCATGCATCCACGGGGTCTTATGGCCTCTTCTAGTCTCCAGAGGCACCTAAATACACATTGCAAAAACCTACACACAACAACAACAATAACAACAACATACACACACACAACACAAAATAAATCTTAGAAAAAACAATTGAATCTTACCATCATCAGAAAGTTATCATTAGGGGAATTAATGCAAACAAATGCTAGCATGGATACTGGGCAAGAGAACCCTTTATATACTGGTAGGAATTGTAAGCCTGTGGAACAACCATGGAAATAAGATTGAAGGTTCATAAAGAAAAACAAAAACAAAACTCCTAAAAAATATAACCACCATATAGACCAGCTAACTCTCTGAGTATACTACCAATGGAATCCATTTTTATAATATCACTATTCACAGTGACACAGATATGGGGCCTGTCAGATGTCCATTAATAGATATAATAAGGGAATGTGGGCATATAAAATATGTGGATTTTTGCTCAGCCATACAAAAATTACATCATTTGCAGAAAAGGGGATAATTATATATACATATACACACATTTTATATATATATATATATATATATATATATATATATATATATATATATATATACACATATATATATATGCACATATGCATGTTACATGAAAGCAGGAGGGACCTATTTAGGACAAGGAAATAGATAAGTGAAAGGAGAAGGAGAGACAGTGAGGAGTAAGTGTGAGCAAATATGATGATATAAATGTAAGGATATGGCACTATGAACCCCATAATTTTGCATGCTAACTAAAAATACTAATTAAAAAAATTTAGTGGGCTAAAGACATGACTCAGCCAGTAAAGTGCTTGTCTTCCAAGCAAAGAACCGGAATTCAATTTCTAGAGACCACATAAAAATGCTATGTATGTAGGGACACCACTCATGGCTGTTCTCTGCCCTCTGTGCACATATGCTCACATGTATAGGATAATATGCATAAACATGCACACATACACATGCATGGATATTATGTGTGGTGGTTTGAATAGGTTTGATCCCCATAGATTCATGTGTTTGAATGCTTGGCCCATGAGGAGTGGCACTATTAAGAGGAGTGGCCTTGTTGGAGAAAGTGTGTCACTATGAGGGTGGACTTTGAGGTCTCCTCCTATGCACAAGCTTCCAAGTCATCAGGTGAAGGCAGACTGTCCCAAGGAAATGGGTGGCAACATTTGCTTCCTTTTCCATATTTGAATAATAGTTAAAGGAAAGAATTGTTCTAGATTGGTTTTCTCTTTTTGTTGATATTGGTGTTTACTTGTTTGTTTTTTCCAAGCAAGTTTTTAAAAGCCAATCTTCTTGGACAGAGCAAATGGGAATTGCTGGAAATCTTTTCTCCCTTTCCTCTTCTTTTATGTGGGACTGGTGGTCACGTGTGGCCTCGTGTCTACCACTTTGTGAGACCTAGACTTGTGACAGTGAGATCTTAAGTGCAGTGAGTTCCATGTCAGGGCAGAACCCCATAGCTGGATCAGATAAATGAAAGTCTACTGGCATGATGTGCTTGCCAGATGCGGACCGACACGAGATCAGGGTCCAAGCGGGGCGTGGAAGATACCATTACTCATAGAGGCTGGAGTGACTGACAAGCAGAGTGGCCACAGACAAAGAAAGATCTGCGTGGCTGTGGCCAGTGCAGCAGCTGCCAAGGCTGAACGAGACATCTGTAACAAAGATGAGCAGTGGTCCCTGGGGGCCTCTCTAGACAGGTTTACCCATCTCTCTTTGCCAGACCCCTTGTCAGTAGATTTATCTTCTTTACTCTCATCCTTACTATACCCCAGGAGACTCAGAACAGCTAACTTAGTTATAGAAAGTTGCAATGCCTGTGGTTGATAGAAAGAGACATGCAGCCCAGGTATACCTGCCCAGTGCTGTGACACATGCCTTATAAAGACTCAACACTGTGCTGTCTGTCCCTTAGGCCTTCTCAGAAGAGCGTTTATGGAAAAGATGGGTGTCTGTAAAGATGCTGTCCTAAAGCTGGTCTAGTGAGGGATGATGTGTCTACAGTCCCATGCTGTCTGCCAAGGACTGCCAGGTGAGTCTCCTTAGATGTGTTCTCTAATGCAGGGAAGAGATGGAATTGGGGTTCAAACAGACACAGCAGATAGGAAGGGTGCCAGGCAAGCCTTCCTCAAGGTTCCTGAAGCTCCTGGGTAAGTCCTTCTGAGGCCTCCCCTGGGAGCGAGAAGCAGAGCTGTGCTTGTGGAGCCAGTGTCCCAGGCACTGTCTCTATGTCCTCATTCCTGGGTCCATGACTACTCACTCTGTTTTTCTCAGCTGCTGATAAGTATCTGATTAGTAAGCATTTGTTTTGAAATAAGCACCCTGTGGGATTTCCTACTCTATGGGCATGCCAGGGAGCCTTTATGTATGCCCCATCTCCCCTGGCTGTACCTCAGAACAGATGTTTCCTCATTGCTGTCTGGGGATGGTACTGTCAACAAGGAAGCTAGGGGAGGACAGGGCAGACAGGAGACGGGGAGTGTGCAGGACAGGCAGGCTTAGCTTCCACCTTTAGACTTTGCCCCTATTCCTTTCCCTTGCCAGGACCTCAACTTCTTGTCTATGATAACAAAGTGCACTTGTTTTCAACAGCTGGAGTGAGAAAAAATGAAATGGCCTCAGATCAGACTGCTGAAGGCTTAAGAATGCATTGAGCTGGGAGGCAAACTCCAGGCGTAGACATTAAGGCCCTTAAAATCGGAAAAGTTCTGACCAGCTTGGCTGAAAGCAACCCCCTTCACCTGTCTGCCATTAGCAGTTGACATTGGACCATTAGAGAGTCATTATTTGCACTTGTACTGTGTGTGCTAAAATGCATGTGGGAATAATAGTCCCTCCCATGTGAAAGGATAACAAGACTTTTGATGGTTTCAAATAAGACCTATGAGCATCTCATTAATGTCTGGATTTGGATAACATGCTGGTTACATAATGGCAAGTCAGCAAGATATAATGTCATCCTATGCTACAGGAAGGCACAGGAATAGGTTGGCCAATTAGGCTTCAGTCTACATACCATGTCCCTGATTCCGGATCCTCTTGCTCCTTCTACCTGGGGTAGAATAAGGTCTTAGTGCCTGGCCACTGTCTACATCTCAGCATATATTAGCTCTTTGGGGACTTCTCTTCACTATCTAAGCAAAAGTGGAGATGGGAGACCAAGAGAGAGGAGGATGTGAGATGCAGGAGCACTGAGGGCCAGATATGGGATGTGAGAGCACTGAGAGCCAGATGTGGGATGAGGAAGTACTGAGAGCCAGATGTGGGATGTCAAGGTATCTATAGTTCACTGAGTATCCCAGAACAACAGTAGGATGAAAATCAGAGGTGGGGATGCAGACATTCACTGTTTTCCCCCACAAGACTCCTGGCAAATTTACTCATGATTGTTTATCTTCATGTTGTTAGAGGTGGCTGTTCTTTATGTCTAAAGAGGGCTCTCCTGCCTTTAGAACATTTCTTTTTATAATAAGTGTCAACTGATTTTAAGAGGCCATCCAGGGAAAACCTCACTTGGTGACAGTCCCCTGTCCTTAGCTTTGGCACACAGGGATGTGGGAACACTGTATGTGCTTTATCCCTAATGAGCTCCTTTCCCTCTGCCTCCTCTCAAATTTGAACATTCCCTCTCAGCTTCCTCTGCCTCTTCCTCATGGCCCACAGAGAGGCCCCGTTCTCCCTTAGCAAAACAAGTGTTGTGCCTTCTTCACAGCTTCCTCAGCTTCTCTCCTCAGTGCCTGTAGCTCCACTGTTTAACAGGGTTAGTCCCAGACTGTGTGGCTCAGAGTGAGGGCTTCCCCAGCCCTTTTCACCCTTTTCTCTACACTCGAAGCTTCCCCTCTATGAACCTTCTCCCTGTTTTGTCTCAGTGACACTATGCTCTACTCTACTCTTCCTACCTTGATGCTGGCCTTGGCTTCTCAAGTATTATCTTACCAAATATATATCCAGGTAGTTCTAGAAAAGGGGGTAAGCAAAGATATTACAGAGGTGTGTCTAAAGACACAGAGTTCCAAAATGCCCAGTATCATGCCAGTCAAGGTTTAGGGAGACAGATGTGATGAAGGACAAATGACACAGACAAATAATCAGCATTTTCAAAGTGAATCTGCTTTCCAAAACCCAACTGGTGACTGAACAGGCTTTCTCTGGCTTGTTCTCTGTGGTAGAATTTTGTTTAAGAAGACCTTGTAGTGACTGGAATTGTCCAAGGAGAAGCTTGGAGACTATAAACAAAGTTAACTGTACTTTTTATCAAATTCTTTGATTACATGATAACTCCCCAGCATTTCTTAAACATCTTCATCAGGATTACTTTCAGCACCATCAACATTCTCATCCCTAGCACCTCCATCATTGCCATTACTATCTTCTTTATCACCAGTATCCCATCAATGCCAAATTCTTCATCTTCTATCTTCAACATCACCAACCACCACCACCATCATTATTATCAGATGATGGCAATGTCCTATGAACCAAGTTCTATGTTGTGTACTTTACAGAAATTACCTTACCTAATGATCACATCAAGTCTAAAACATTGGTTTCTTATCTTCGTATTGCAGATGAGAAAAACAAGGCATACATGAGTTCATTTGTGAACACACAGGTCCTACACCTCAGAACACACAGGCTGACTTTTCTGGATGGAGATGTGCCTCCCTGTCACACAGATGCAAGTAGATAAAGCAAACATACATTCAACAAGCCATCACAGAGATGCTTTAAAAATGAGCAAGCAACCAGTCTTGCTATAAATTACAGCTATGTTGATATCAGGGGAGTTCATATTCAATCCCAATCGTATTGAGACATGTCTGTCTTTCAGCACATGTACATTCCAGCTTGTTAAACTGAGATGACTCCATATTTTTTTTTCATGAAAATTTGTTATGTTTTGCTGATCCAATGTAATGATTGGAAGATAAAAGGGCTCCCTTTTCTTATTAGCTCAGAACAACCTGACAGTTTAAATGCTTTGTCTGGTAATATATACAAGGGAATGCATTAATGAAAATCAAGTTATCTGTTTAAATGTCAACTGAGAGATTGGGGGAACGACAGATATGACTGCTTATCTTCAACAGGATACCCTGAAACCAAATAGAGGTTTAAGAGCATCACTGTCTTCCACAGATGACTCTGCAGTTTTCCTTTAGGCTGAAATTGTTTCTATCTAACTGAAGCTTTTGGAAGACTCAGGCCCACTCTTACCTTTTAGGAGACAAGGGGAGAAGAGGAGGTGAAAGCTCCCTTATAAATTGTTTCCCCCTAAAATATCTTTGGCTTAGTAAAGACATTTCCATTTAAGAGCAGGTGACAGAAAGAGTTCCCCCATAGGCAGCATATGAAGACTTTGCTTAGAACTAAACAAATCTGTTCTGATGAAAGCTGGACATTCCTCATGGCCAGGAGCTAATGAAAATGTCAGTATTTTAGGCTGTTTAAAAACTGACAGTTCAACAGCTTTACAGGAGCTATTCAATGTTTATCATTACTTACAGGAGCTCAAATGCAGACATAGGAAAGGGCAACAGAAGAAATCAAGTCACTTTGCTCAGAATTGCAAAGGGCTCCCAGTTCAAGACTGTGTCATTTTCAATTACAAGTGAGCCTCAGGCAACAGAAGGCCTTGGCACAGGCATGTTGGGGATCTATACTCTTCGATACAATCATTGTGATGAGCACGTTTTACACTTTCATTTTATACTTCACCCTATTAAGGACACATGGCTTGGGGAACCAGAATACTAGAGAAGATTCTTAAAGCCAATCTACAGGAGTGTGTTAAGAGCATCTATGGGGGATTGCCAAATCCTGCTTTAGATCTTATCTAAGCTACTAGAAAGAAAAACAGACTATGTAACTTCAAAACCAATAGAGGGGAAACTAGAAAACCTCAAAGCACCATCAACTCAAACAGGGTAGTTTGAGGAGAGAAAAAGAAGAAAAGAATAGAGTAAAATATGCAAAATAGTATACAATAAACATGAATAGCTTAAATTCAATCATTAAAAGACAGAGACATAAGAAATTTTTCTTAAAAATTATTCATAAAAAACAGACCACTGAAAGACAGGGGCTAGCAAAACAAAGATGGAAACACATATATAAGCCAAAATGAAGTTGCATCAGCAATATTATTAGATAAAGTTTAATGCTGAAGGCATCAGTAGGGAGAAAGAGGAATTTAGGGACCAGTCAGAAAGAGTAGCAATGATAGATAAGAAGAGTCTGGCAGCTAATAAAGTATATCTTAGAAAAGAAAAATCAAAAAATTGACAGGATTTCTAAAAAGCAATCACCAGGATCCTCAACCATTTGGAACATATTCATTTTATCTCTCCCTGAAACTGAGCAGTTTATGATAAAGGCACTAATAAGGATTTGGACGATTTCAGTTACATAGTTTAGTAATTTTAATAGAAAAATGTTCATTACCTTCATGTGCATGTGGAGCAACACTGAACTGTGTCAACACATCCTAAGACATGGCACAATATACTCAACACCTGCTCTGTGTTAAAACTATATCCTGGCTGTGCTAGAACATTCCTATAATCCCAGTACTCAGGAGAGTGAGATGGAAGGATTAAGAGTTAAAAGTCAGCTGATGATGTGTATAATGAATTCCAGGTCATCATGGGATACACAGACTGACTTAGTCAAAACAAAAACCAAAAGAAATAAAAAAATAAAGAAAGAATACTAAACTTCAGAACTTCACACATTAAGACCAACTCACATAGTTCTCAGTCTAGAAAGAAAATTTCGTTTCCCACAGTATGTCTTTGTATTCTAGCTCTTCATAAAAACTATTTCTGGTTAACTTAGGCCCATATGCTTCTCAGTAACTTCACTGTGCTTTCTTCATGCAGCTTATCCAAGACATCACCATCCTCATTTACTTCCACATTTATTACATTTAGTCGAAATGAAATGGAAGTGATTTGCAATATCTCCTGGCTTGAAGTCTCGCTTATAGTAGATCCTCAGTGAGCATTTGCAAATGCCCACCTGCCTCTCTGTGGCCTGTATGGTCATGACTCCTCAAAGACTTCGAAACCTAGATGGTGCAGTAGGATTATCTGTGATGTATTTTCAAGAAGAAATGGTGAGTGAAACTGTCATCATGCCTGAAATATGTCGTAGGTGCCAAATAAATGTCTGTTGAGTAAATGATTAAACTATGATTTCCATGTGGCAGCAGATACCTGATATTGTAAGTAACCATGTTGGCTGTTTAAAGCTTTATCATAGTATCTGGAGAGTCTGATTCCTGGCTGCTTCTTCTCGTGGCCTCTCTCTCTAAATGGTATCACATCCTGCCTTGCTGGAGGCTTCAAATGTAGACACAGAAGACAACTTGTAATCTCTTTTTCACTAGTCTATTGTGTTAATACCACCTAGATACTAGCCTTTGTCAAAACAATTAAAATTGATGCATTTGTTTCTTAAAACAGCCACATGCCAGCACAATGACTGTACTGACCAATTAAAAAGAGAAAGTCTAGGGTATAAAACAACAGCTTGATAACTCAAAATCAGAAATATGTTATGATGCCAGACCAATGGATAAAGGAGGAGCAAGAATCATGATGGGCTCTAGACAAATTGCTTGTTGGCCTCTAGTCTACAAAACAGCCATAATGTTGGTACTTACTTCAGAAGCTGCAATAAGGACTAATGAGATTAGTCCATTAGTCTATTAAATACAGTACACTATAACAAACTTCATAACTGTTACTAAGACTTCTGGCCCTGGCATAATGGTCTCATAGCCACTTTGTATTAATTTCCAAGTTTTCTTAAAGAAACTATTTTTCATCTGGGTGTGGTGTAATCCACCTGTAACCCCATTACACAGGAGGCTGAGGTGGGAGGCTGGGGCCTTATCAGACTGGGTCACATATTGAGTCCCTGACTCAAAAGACCTAAGGGTTGTGAGTACTCTTACTGGTGGAACTCTTGCCTAACTCATGAAAGGCCCATAGACCTGTTCATGGCATTGCAAACCAATCATAAAGCCCTAAACAGTTGCTTTGTTAAGCTATCTTCTGGTTCTCTTCTGGAGATTCACCATTAATATGGGATGCTTCTTGGTGCTCCCTTGAATCTGATTTAATCTGCCCCTTACTAAAGCATAGCTAGATCAACCCCAGCCAATATCACCTGTATTTTTTAAGTTTTGACTAAAGATTTCAAGAAGATGGGGGTGGATGCTGGAAGGGTGGCCAAGGCCACAGCATGGATAATGAAAGGACAGACTGTTTGGGACATTCTTCTCTAGCCTGACCCCCCTTCCTCAGAAGCAACTGTTCTAGAATGTAAACTTTTCACCATAAATGTCTGCTTGTCAGATATTTTTCCAACACCATGGCTACAGGTGGGAGCCATTGGTCACCAAGGAGTCCCCTAGATTGTTGACTATCCAAAGAGTATGAAAAAGGCTTACATTGGTTTCTGAACCCAGAAGCAGAGCTATTTTGATGGTGACTCTTTTTAAACATCAGACAATTCTAGAGGGCTATCCCCAAGGGATACCCACAGCCTAACCTTGCTTTCATCTAAGCAAAGACAGCAAAGGTATTCAGTAATGATCTTAAATGCTGTGTTTTAAAGTTAGAAATGTTCTCAATTTTTAGAAGTCACAATACTGTCTATGCACATAGTAGAGAAGCTACCATACAATGACTTCATGGTTTAGGGCTGACTGTGCTTGTTTCTCTCTTGAGCATGTGTGACTGTGTGAGTGTGTGTGTGTGTGTGCGTGTGTGTGTGTGTGTGTGTGTGTGTGTGTGTGTGTGAGTGTGTGTGTATGAGTGTGTGTGTTCTAAAGGTCTTCAGTTATTAGGTTAGGAGAAACTGATATAAAAGGCAGACTATATTCTCTTCAAGCCAGAGTCTTTAAACATCAGTGTTGCTGACATTTGGGGCTGGATAATTCTATGAGGAGGTTATCCTCAGTAATGCAAAGTGATTAGCTATGACTTCCCTCCTTTGGATAACAAGAGCACATGCCTGCTCCCCAAATTTTGAATTATGACAAACAAAAATGACTCAGAACATTGCTGATTATAATTATGCCAGAGGTAGGTAAAACAGTTCTCAGCTAAAACACCTCTGCTTCAAAGTTTCTCCTAGTTATAGTGTTCCTGATAGCATAGTTATCAAGAGTATCTACACACCATACAAAAAAGCAGGAATCAGTCTAACCCAGGAAAGTCTCAACTATTATACTCATCTTTCTATGTGTGATGTTTTGGTTAGTTTGCAGTAAGGCTGATTTGAAATCTTTTGCTCCTCAGGTCTGAACTTTATTGGGAGCTATAGGGATAAAGCTGGCCTCACACTGTTCCATCCCTAACCAAGAGCCAACAACATGACTGCTGGTACACCACGTCCATCTCTGGAACTCAGTTTCCCTGTTGCTGACAATGCTTTTATGGGGCACTGATTCAGTTGTAGGTCCAAGATGGAAAATAGAAGAGGATTTCTACCATTCACCACCCATTAAAAAGGCAGTGGTGGAATAAAATCAACTTCCAACCCAAAGTTATCAAAAAGACAAGGAGGGGCACTTCATACTCAACAAAGGTAAAATCTTCAAAGAGGAACTCTCAATTCTGAATATCTATGCTCAAAATGCAAGGGTAGCCACATTCATTAAAGAGACTTTAGTAAAGCTCAAACCACACATTGCACCTCACACAATAATAGTGGGAGACTTCAACACACCACTCTCATCAATGGACAGATCGTGGAAACAGAAACTAAACAGGGACACAGTGAAACTAACAGAATTTATGAAACAAATGGATTTATCAGATATCTACAGAACATTTTATCCTAAAACAAAAGGATATACCTTCTTCTCAGCACCTCATGGTACCTTCTCCAAAACTGACCATATAATTGGTCACAAAACAGGCCTCAACAGATACAAAAATATTGAAATTGTCCCATGCATCCTATCAGACCACCATGGACTAAGGCTGATCTTCAATAACAACATAAATAATAGAAAGCCAACATTCACGTGGAAACTGAACAACACTCTTCTCAATGATACCTTGGTCAGGGAAGGAATAAGGGAAGAAATTAAAGACTTTTTAGAGTTTAATGAAAATGAAGCCACAACGTACCCAAACTTATGGGACACAATGAAAGCATTTCTAAGAGGAAAACTCATATCTCTGAGTGCCTCCAAAAAGAAACTAGAGAGAGCACACACTAGCAGCTTGACAACATACCAAAAAGCTCTAGAACAAAAGGAAGCAAATTCACCCAAGAGGAGTAGACAGCAGGAAATAATCAAACTCAAGGGCGAAATCAACCAAGTGGAAACAAGAAGAACTATTCAAAGAATCAACCAAAGGAGGAGCTGGTTCTTTGAGAAAATCAACAAGATAGATAAACCCTTAGCCAGACTCACTAGAGGCCACAGAGACAGCATCCTAATTAACAAAATCAGAAATGAAAAGGGAGACATAACAACAGATCCTGAAGAAATCCAAAACACCATCAGATCCTTCTACAAAAGGCTATACTCAACAAAACTGGAAAACCTGGATGAAATGGACAAATTTCTAGACAGATACCAGGTACCAAAGTTAAATCAGGATAGGTTAGCGATCTAAACAGTCCTATATCCCCTAAAGAAATAGAAGCAGTCATTAATAATCTCCCAACCAAAAAAAAGCCCAGGACCAGATGGGTTTAGTGCAGAGTTCTATCAGACCTTCAAAGAAGATCTAATTCCAGTTCTTCACAAACTATTCCACAAAATAGAAGCAGAAGGTACCCTACCCAATTCATTCTATGAAACCACAATTACTCTGATACCTAAACCACAGAAAGACCCAACAAAGATAGAGAACTTCAGACCAATTTCCCTTATGAATATCGATGCAAAAATCCTCAATAAAATTCTTGCTAACCGAATCCAAGAACACATCAAAACAATCATTCATCCTGACCAAGTAGGTTTCATCCCAGGGATGCAGGGACGGTTCAATATACGGCAATCCATCAATGTAATCCATTATATAAACAAACTCAAAGACAAAAACCACATGATCATCTCGTTAGATGCTGAGAAATCATTTGACAAAATCCAACACCCATTCATGATAAAAGTCTTGGAAAGATCAGGAATTCAAGGCCCATACCTAAATATGATAAAAGCAATCTACAGCAAACCAGTAGCCAACGTCAAAGTAAATGGTGAGACGCTGGAAGCAATCCCACTAAAATGAGGGACTAGACAAGGCTGTCCACTTTCTCCCTACCTATTCAACATTGTACTTGAAGTCCTAGCCAGAGAAATTCAACAACAAAGGGAGATAAAGGGGATACAAATTGGAAAGGAAGAAGTCAAAATATCACTTTTTGCAGATGATATAATAGTATATATAAATGACCCTAAAAATTCCACCAGAGAACTCCTAAACCTGATAAACAGCTTCAGTGAAGTAGCTGGATATAAAATTAACTCAAACAAGTCAATGGCTTTTCTCTACACAAAGGATAAACAGGCTGAGAGAGAAATTTGGGAAACAACACCCTTCTCAATGGTCACAAATAATATAAAATACCTTGGCGTGACTCTAACTAAGGAAGTGAAATATCTGTATGATAAAAACTTCAAGTCTCTGAAGAAAGAAATTAAAGAAGATCTTAGAAGATGGAAAGATCTCCCATGCTCATGGATGGGCAGGATCAGTATAGTAAAAATGGCTATCTTGCCAAAAGCAATCTACAGATTCAATGCAACCCCCATCAAAATTCCAACTCAATTCTTCAACGAATTAGAAAGGGCAATCTACAAATTCATCTGGAATAACAAAAAACCTAGGAGAGCAAAAACTCTCCTCAAGGACAAAAAACCTCTGGTGGAATCGCCATGCCTGACCTAAAGCTATACTACGGAGCAATAGTGATAAAAACTGCATGATACTGGTATAGAGACAGACAAGTAGACCAATGGAATAGAATTGAAGACCCAGAAATGAACCCACACACCTATGGTCACTTTATCTTTGACAAGGGAGCTAAAACCATCCAGTGGAAAAAAGACATCATTTTCAACAAATGGTGATGGCACAACTGGCGGTTATCATGTAGAAGAATGCGAATTGATCCATTCCTATCTCCTTGTACTAAGGTCAAATCTAAGTGGATCAAGGAACGCCACATAAAACCAGAGACAGTGAAACTTATAGAGGAGAAAGTGGGGAAAAGCCTCGAAGATATGGGCACAAGGGAAAAATTCCTGAATAGAACAGCAATGGCTTGTGCTGTAAGATCGAGAATCGACAAATGGGACCTCATAAAATTGCAAAGCTTGTGTTAAGGCGAAAGACACCATCAATAAGACAAAAAGGCCACCAACAGATTGGGAAAGGATCTTTACCTATCCCAAATCAGATAGGGGGCTAATATCCAATATATATAAAGAACTCCAAAGGTGGACTCCAGAAAATCAAATAACCCCATTAAAAATTGGGCTCAGAGCTAAACAAAGAATTCTCACCCTAGGAATACTGAATGGCTGAGAAGCACCTGAAAAAATGTTCAACATCCTTAATCATCAGGGAAATGCAAATCAAAACAACCCTGAGTTTCCACCTCACACCAGCCAAAATGGGTAAGATCAAAAATTCAGGTGATAGCAGATGCTGGCGAGGATATGGAGAAAGAGGAACACTCCTCCATTTTTGGAGGAATGGCAAGCTTGTACAACCACTCTGGAAATCAGTCTGGTGGTTCCTCAGAAAATTGGACATAGTACTACAGGAGGATCCCGCAATACCACTCCTGGGCATATATCCAGAAGATGTTCCAACCAGTAAGAAGGATACATGCTCAACTATGTTCATAGCAGCCTTATTTGTAATAGCCAGAAGCTGAAAAGAACCCAGATGCCCCTCAATAGAGGAATGGATATAGAAAATGTGGTACATTTACACAATGTAGTACTACTCAGCTATTAAAAAGAATGAATTTATGAAATTCCTAGGCAAATGGATGGACCTGGAGGGCATCATTCTGAGTGAGGTAACCCAATCACAAAAGAACTCAAATGATATGTACTCACTGATAAGTGGATATTAGCCCAGAAACTTAGAATACCCAAGATACAAGATACAATCTTCAAAACACATGAAACTCAAGAAGAATGAAGACCAAAATGTGGACACTTTGCCCCTTCTTAGAATTGGAAACAATCACCCATGGAAGGAGTTACAGAGACAAAGTTTGGAGCTGAGACAAAAGGATGGACCATCTATAGTCTGCCATACCCAGGGATCCATCCCATAATCAGCCCCCAAATGCTGATACCATTGCACACACTAGCAAGATTTTGCTGAAAGGACCCTGATATAGCTGTCTCTTGTGAGACTATGCCGGGGCCTAGCAAACACAGAAGTGGATGCTCACAGTCAGCTATTGGGCCCTTCAATGGAGGAGCTAGAGAAAATACCCAAGGAGCTAAAGGGAACTGCAACCCTATAGGTGAAACATCAATATGAACTAACCAGTACCCCTGGAGCTCATGTCTCTAGCTGCATATGTATCAGAAGATGACCTAGTCGGCCATCAGTGGAAAGAGAGGCCCATTGGTCTTGCAAACTTTATATGCCTCAGTACAGGGGAATGCCAGGGCAAGAAGTGGGGGAGGGGGGAGTGGAGTTGGGGGAGGGCTTGGGGGACTTTTAGGGTAACATTGAAAATGTAAATGAAGAAAATACCTAATTAATAAAATAATGTTAAAAAATGTTAAAAAAAAAAAAAAAAAAGCAGTGGTGGGACCACAGCCAGTATTAAAAGCAGTGACCAGCTAAATCAGTAGAAAATATTGAAGAAGGGGTCATCAGTGACCGTAGTTGTAAATTTGTAAATTTATTCTAGAAGATGGAGATGTAATCTAGCTCTCCTAGATGATGGATGGATACAGGAATTAGATATCAAGAACCAAAAGATAAGAGATGCTCCATCAGACAAGGCCCAAACTGAGCAAAGCAAAGATAAGTGCATGTAGATGGGAAACACATGGGCCTAGGGAATACTAGGCATATGGAAAAGAGACAAGCACTAGAAATAACTTGGCAGAAAGCAATAAAGAAAAACATCCATAAGGATCTACTAAGGAAATAACAGGTGGCTTTGAGAAATACAGATCCCGGTCTTTGGGAACAGCAGGCCTGGAAGTGCTACTCGTCACATAGAAGGCTATGCTAGCATCTGTTCCCGCTACCCATTAGAGTTCAGCTTTCAGCTGACATGATTTGGGTTCATTTTACTTGGCTACTGGAGTGCAATGGTTTGACTGAGAGTGTCCATCCATAGGCTCACCTATATGAACATTCTGTTTTTAGCTGGTGGCACTGTTTAGTGAAGGTACAGTCTCATTGGAGGAAGTATGTCACTGGGGCTGAGCTTTGAGATCAAAAGCCTCATACTACTTCCAGTTCTCTTTTGGTTTTGGGCTTACATTATGTCAGTTCTCAGCTCCTTGTTCCTGCTGTCATGCCTGCTGTGTGCTGATATGCCTTCCTGCCATGACTGACTCCTATTCATTTGGAGCTATCAGCTAAAATAAACTCTTCCTTCTATAAGTTGTCCTGGACACTGTGTCTTATCACAGCAACAGAAAAGCAACCACTATATAGAGGAAGCTGCTCAGGATCAGCCTGAGTTCTCAGACAATAGAGTCATGGCATATCTGTTTTACTCATATGGGATTACAACTCAGAGGTATGGACTGGCTTTACTTGAGCAGTAGTGAGCCTCTTCCAGACCCCTAGTGAGGATGGTAGATCTTAAGGTATTTAAGAGACTCTCTTCTCCATCCCAGGGAGGGAATTCTGGGGGTACTCAAAGCAAAACTTTCCCTAAGACCATGGCTCATTCTCTTTCTTTGCAGCTTAAACTGATTCTTTGGTCTTTTGTAGAAGATCACAAATAAGGAGAGACCAGATGAGCACATGATGTGCAAAACCAGGGATGCTACACTCATAGGGCAATAGCCTGTTACTATGGATACATAGCAGAGACAACACCCAAATCCATGGTCCTTATTCTCAGATCCCAAAGGAAGGTCTGGAGCTTCAAGAGCCATAATTCAATTTCAAGCTTGAAGTCCAATCTGCTTTTAAAAGGCAAGTCAAATGTTAGGTTTTCTCCTTTAAAAAGAATCCTGAGCTGTGATATTTTTACATCCTATAAAAACCCAACTGTCTCCTTTATTCCCAAAGTCCATGCTCCCTTAATGCTGTGAGGATCCACATTCATAGGTTTTTAAAAAGCAAATTCTAAGCAGATGTGGTGGTCATCATTTTTACTGAAATTAATTTAAATGGCAAGAATCCTTCATTAGCTCCATCCATGTGACAGTGTGACACAATGTCAAAGTGAGATCTCCTTCCCATTTATTCAGTTCCTACCATCCCTACTTAGCCAACACACTCATGAAGCATGAAGCCAATAAAACTCACAAGACTAAGAACTACACTATGCTTCCTATGATCTTAATGACTTGAAAATTAGCCTCAATGAGGCTAATAAAGCCAACCTTTATACCATTTTATTAGTGCGTTTGTCTATCTCTATATTTGTATATGAGTGTATCAACCAATGGAGACAAAGGGATTGGGCATGTTCTACTTCATGAAAACAAGGTAAAGGCCATTGCTAGTGTTTTCCTATTCTCTGATTCCCTCTTCCCTTCTATGCCACTGCTGCTGTACCACACATAGACGTGTGCTTGAGGGGCTCATGAAGAAGGCTGAGATGATACTGAGAGCATTGGGAGAACAAGCAAATGGTATGAGAAACAGATGGAAGGGAGGTGGTGGAGCATGTCAGGCCCTGAAGAACAAGCAAACCTTTATAGTCACTATAAGAACAAAATGAAACCACCTAGAGGGATTTAGGGAGTGAGCCCACGATATAATTTACATTATTTGAAGATTACTCTGCTTATCTGACTGATGAATGTATACCCTTGATGGATATCAAGCTGTTGGGGAAGAGGACTTGGTTATGTCCCTTCAATGCCCTTACAACACACAATGGTAGAACCAATGGCTTTGAGAGTGTTGTGTACATCTGAGCACCAAAGACACCTCCAAATTCAGGTTTCTGGGCCCCAGAGAGTTTCAGAACCACTAGATTCAGGTGAGTCTGAAGATTTATATATCTGAGGCATTCCCATGTGATACAAGGACGCAAACTGATGGTCCAAGGCATTTCATCATGTCAAACCTATTGAATCTATTGGCCAGTGGAGGGATGTGAACAGAACAGTGGAGCTAAGCAGTGGTTTGGGTGTGACCTAGAGCAGTGACATCTGACTCCAGCTATTCCTCTTCTTTTCTAAATTATCCTCTGTCAAATTCTATGATGGTAACAGCAAAGGAGCTACCATGCCCCACTCAGAAGCATTCTGAAGGGAACATCATAGTGATGAGAGGAGACAAGACACTTTGGAGACCGCACTGCCTAGTTTCAGTATATATTAAATGCCATTTATATATGTTTGCAAAGGCATGTGATTTACATGTGTAGGTGTTATTAACTGACATCAATCTAGAGAGGGTATCAGTTGGTGATCCATCCCTTGGTACTAGTCCAAAACTAACGGTCAAGTTAAACTTTCCTGAGAACTCCGGAAGAAAGACCATCACGGCCCATGCTATTTGACTCAAAGTGCATGATGTTTGTGCCACACACAAACTAGCCAACAAAGTAGATCACCAATGGTTTTCCTAGGAGGACCATTGAGACTCCAAACTCAGGGATTTATTTCACTAAGAAATACACTCTCAAGCATGCAAAGTAAATGAGATTTTGACCATGAGGACATTAAAGAAACATAGCTAATTACTTCTGGGAAAAGTTGGGTGCAGCCTCTGAAACCACCCAAGAAACCACAGCCAAGGACCTGCAGCCTCTGTGGGTTTACTCTGTTCTGTATGCTGGAGCTGTGGGTCCCACATGTAAAGGATAGACCTACCCAGAAATTGATATTGTAGGCCAATCAAAAATGAGCATTTGACACTCAGGGACAGTTTGGAGTTTAGAGGTTCAGTAGTCTGAGGCTCAAAGTATCATGGGTTCATGTTTTCTTTTTCTTTTCCCAAGGAAGAAGCTGGTTAGACATGTTTCAGGCTTGGGCAAAGCTGCATTTAAACCAAGAGGGGTGTTCTTGAGTGAAATTACATCTACTCAGTAGGAACTCAGGAGCTCTCTGTAATGATGTCACTTGGGATGTGTGTGTGGGGGGTGAAAGGTTGAAACAAAAAGGGTCTTGGCGAGAAAATAGTCAATGTAGCACGTGACACCCCCCCCCCACCCGCATTCACATAGCCAGATGCAGAAATGGTATGCAGCTTGGATCCACAGTCTGACTATGAATTAAATACAAAAATAGAGAATAATCCCTATACTTCAGCCAAAAAAAAAAAAAAAAGTACAACTCAGTCCCCAAATCCAAAGACATTACTCCCTCTCTCTTAATCCCAGTACTCCACATTAATCACAGTTACCCACCTCCAAAAGGGTAAAAGTGAACACTGGACCCGCTCCGATGTCACAATGCCACCGGATCCTCCCTGCTGTCTCCCTCCTCCTCTTCTTCTTTACAGACAGGTAAAGTTGGATCTCTTGAAGGAACTGGGGGCTCCCACTCTAGGCAAAGGTTGGACAGATGATCAATGTACAGCATGAGATTTGGCTGTGCCTACACGTGCCTCCGACAGAGCTGGATCATCTAGGGCAATGAAAATTGTAAGCGACAAGAGAGCAGTATTAACAGCTTGGGCTGGGAACCAGCAGGCAGCACACACAACTCCCCGGGACACCCAGTAAGCATCCTTCCTCTCACTCCTTCACTCCACACACTCAAGCACTGTGCCAGCCTCTGGGTGGAAAGAGGGGTGTGGGATACACACAGGGGCCCTGCCCTAGTGGGGCTTCTGGGGTACTGGGGAGACAATGAGTCAGGCAATCGCAGGACAATAGAGTTGAGAACCTTTAGCACAAAGGCAGCCAGTCCAGAAACAAGAGAGGTGTGTAAATAGTCTGGGGAGCTTTCCCACCCCAGAAATAACATTTTATATCAGACCCGAAACTTAAAAGGATTGGGGTGGCTCAGCATGAGCAGAGCTCCTGAGATGAACAAAGGTCAGGGAAGCAAGGGCGGGGGCCAGAAACGCCTTTCTTCTTCATTCTCCATCCCATAAGTCTACACCAATCTGGAGCACACAGATTTGGCATCTGCTGCCCTCAGCCTGAGATGCTTCCCATAAGCCAGTTACATTTCTACCTCTGGTAGGATCTTAGGAAGTTACTGTTTCTATAAGAGGTGAGAAGAAACCTGTGGTATGGATCCTCTTATAAAGCTCACCTAAAGGAGTAAGCTTCATTTGAGGTTGTTGAGTTTAAAGGTCTGACTCAAAGCACTGAGGGTCCCATCCCTTTGGCTCTCCTACTGTGCACTCTTCCTCCCAAGTCATTTCATGTCTCCTAACCTTGGTGCTAACCTTGGTGTTTCTCATCTCTATAAGCTCATCACAGGCATAATACCTCCCACTTGCCTTTAGGCAATTAAAAGAAACCAGAGAGCTGATAAAGCCAGTGCTGTCAGTTTGTTCCCACATTGGGGAACAAACCAAAAAAAAAAGCTTGAATGTTGCCCTATGGTTCTAGCTGCTATGGTTGCTCTAGGGTTCTAGCTGCTTGTGCCTTATGAAAGAAACCATTGTAAGGTGTCGTTTAAGAAAAGGCAACTAGCCCATGGCCACCAATCCAGAAGCAAATAGCCCAAAGCGGCTTGCCTTTCTGTTCTAATATTATCATAAAATACAGGGCTCGCAAACATCCCTGATTGAACCCAGGAAGAAACAAAACCCTCACTTCTAAGAAGGGGAGCAGGCAGCTACTTTAGAGACAAAGAAAGGATGTCTTTTTAACCTATGACAACACAAATTTGTTTAGGTTTGCCCTTCACTAAGTAAGTAAGCAATTAGGTTTTTTCCAATAAAAATATCCCTGTGCATGTGCAAACACCAGGGGCAATCATATAATTACCCTGCCCAATCAGATTCAATTGCTGACAGTTGAGTCCCCACTGCTCATTAACTTCAGATCGCAAGGAGGTCTTACGGAAGCTCTTGCCGTTCCCTTACAAAGGCTCCTATACACAGGCACAGAGCTGGCACTACCTCACGCACGATAATCACCCCTAAGCCACCAGTGCCAAGGCAAGCCCACTCCAGCTTTCCTCTGGAAAAAAAGAAAAAGCAAAGGACTTTGAAGACCCACAGATTAAAATGCCCTGGCTTCATCTGGGGGGGGGGGAGCTCACTGCTAAATATAAGAGTAACCTTTCACCCCCACACTTTAAGTGGCATAATTACATAATTAAAACCAATTATGTCATTTAACAGAGACGTTTTCAAGTCAATTACCGCAATCACTGACCTCAGAAGATTTCCCACACTGACCTGTGACAATGGAAATTGCGATAAATTTAGGCACGGGCTTCCGAAAGACGGCTGGCACAGCTGTCTGGGTGGGTTGGAGCCAGTGCAGATACTTCTAAACTGCAGAGACTGGATGGAATTGGTTTGTTCTAATGGCACAATCACTATGTGTATTTGCACAGTCCTTCCAATAGTCTAAGATAGTAGATAATTGATTTTTTTATCCCTCCATGACAGGAGATTCTACGTGTGGCTGAGAAGGGAGGTGAAGAGGCTCATAACAATGTCTGAGTTAGGCAGCCGGCCGACTCCAGTGCTGGGGAGAGACCTATGGTAAGTCTTTTGAGCTGGAAACTCCATATTTTCTAGCAGCAAAGACCGTGAATGTGTGTGTATGTGTGCGTGCGAGTGTTTTAAGCTCTATTTATTATTCTAGGCACCATATTCTTTCTTTTTAACTGTTTCACCCCAACTACCCTCTGCAGGAACACATCTACCAGATGTTTCATTCCAGCTCAGGGCTATGACATACCTAGGTCACAGTGACAGCCCCATTGCCTCTTACATTCTCTAGCCTCAGCACATGATTCCAAGCTGATAGAACCCATGGAGCCTTGCTGAGGGTCTTGGAAAGAAGTCTCACTCTTATTCACTGTACTTGCATGTGGGAAGAAGAAAGCACTGGTGCTCGGTAGTCATCCTTGCCCCAGAGAGAATGAGAAAATGGAGACCAAAGACAGGAGAACTTGGCTCTATAAAACAGCTGCCGTGAATCCATCTATGCAGACAGCACATTTAGAAAACTGGCCAGGTCTAAAATACCGGAGAGAAAGGATGAGAGCTATCGGGACCTACAGCTGGGACACAGTTGTGAATAGGATAAGGGCAGATTTAACGCGGCATGGCTATGGGCAACAATCTTGCCCCCACTCCTCGCAACACAGTTAAATGCGGCCAGTTTCTTAGTTATTTAAAGAACATACCATTTTATGGGCAGGAAGAAAGACTTTAATCTGCAAAATGATTTTTATCACAAACTAAACATCCTTGTAACTTTTTGGTCCTCTGCTTTTGTCAAAGTTGTCTCTTCTTAGAGTTAAGGCAGCTGTTGGAGCTGGGAAGACCTCCCTTGACTTGCATTTTGCCCAGCTCGGCAGTGCCCCTATTTTCTCTAATGCCCGGATCCATACGGGATGTAAGATCTCAGGACACTGAATTCATTAAAAGTGCAGCATTTTCTTCCTCTTTTATTTCAGACCTTGAAGAAAAGCAAGATGAGCAAAAATTCCTTAAATGTCAGAGTATCAACTTAATATTATGTAAGTTTAGGACAAGACCATTCTGTGCTCTGAGGATTACTTGTGTACACTGCATCCCTAGCTACCCACCAGATGCCGGCATCTCGAATTTCTCAGCTGTGGCAACTGGAAATATTAGTAAACAGGGCCAAATGCTCAAGGATGGGGGCCAGGACTAGTTGAGAGCCACTTCGTTAATGCAACATTTGGGGAATGACCAGGACATACTCCCTGCGTCTTTGAGAACTTTGGTGGCTTGTAGTGCTGTGGTCTCAGTGAGAGGGAAAAGGCACTTTCTTTAGTACTTTAGAGAAACCATGTTGAATAGCACTGGAGTGAGGTAACTGAAACAGACACACACACAAACCAAAAACCAACAAAACAAAACAAAACAAAACAAAACAAAACAAAACAAAACAAAAGCCGAGGTAGCCATTGTGTTATCCATTACAGCCATGGAACCCTGAAGACTTGCTGAGTCACTCAGAATCAGAACAGAAGGAGGGCAAGCCTTCCTAGCAGGAATTGTATCGCCTAAACACAGAGAGGAACAGAAACAAAGGCCAAGCCTCTGTAAGGTAAGCTACAGAATTGAGCATTTGGCTTCTTCTCCAGGAAAGAAAACAGAACTTTAAGATTATTGCTGTGCTTCTTACACTTTCGGTTTGGCTGAAAACATGAAATTGGGGTGGGCTTTCCAGAAATGCTCCCTTCAACAGAGACCTAAAAGTCATCCTCTTTATAGGAAAAAAAAAAAAAAAAAAGCCAAATGTGGCTAGCACCTCGCTTATTTGGACACATGTGGGAGAAGACATTTAAAAGCATCAAAATTGATGGTTACATAGGACTTTTTTTTTCTTCCCTAAGCAAAGCACCTGGTTGAGTTGTAAGTGATTAAGAGTAGACTGGTCAAAGTGTCTCCCTCACAAATGGTCTGAGTGAGGAAATAAGGCAGGATTCATGGAGCTGACACATCTGCTGCTACACAGGGAAGAAGATCCTTGAGTCAGCTTGGCCTCCCCTCAGTGAGGACAGCGGATGAGCTTCCTGTTCAGCAGGAAGGCAGCCTAGTGAGGGTCCGCCGATGGCTCTTGCTTCTGGGCACAGATTGCTGTGTATCTCAGGGTCCTGAGCTCTGATCTAATGAGTGGGAAGAACCATATGTGAAGACTGGGCCTTGTTGGGGCTTCCTAGGATGAAAACAGTTGGGTCTAGCTAGACATTGCCCAAGGTGAAAAGCTCTAAGGGACTTTAGTCCCAGAAGGGATGCCTCAGCCCCCTCCTGATTCTCAGGAGGCCTCAGCTCCAGCTATCACCTTGCTCCCTTATCTCACTCTTCTGGTTCCTCGTTGTCCAGCTCCCCCTCCCCCCTCACTGGTGGCTACATAATCTGATTATACAAAGAGACATGTCTCAAGTGGACAAAGAACATGAATAAATGGGTCTCTGAAGGCTTTGGTGCCTCTCTTATTGCCCTCCCACCCACCTTTCATTAAATCACATTTGGAATAGGCAGAGAAACAGAGAAGAGCTTGGCTTGAGGTTTTAGTCCAGGAGTTCTCAGCCTGTGGGTCTCGACCCCTGACAGGGGTGGCATATCAGATGTCCTGCATAGCAGATATTTACAGTGCAGCAGCAAAATTACAGATAACGTAGCAATGAAGTGATCTTATGGTTGGGGTGTCATCACAACCTGAGGGATTAAAGTGTCACAGTGTGAGGAAGGTTGAGAACCACTGTTCCGGCAAAAGCCACAAAGGTTCTCATAAGTCCTATAAGCAACAGTTGCTTCCAGAGGCTGGGGGTTAACCCTAAAGGAACTTGGCCCTGCAAGCTTAGCGTTTAATAGGCACTGTGGTGTTCTTATAGACCAGTGTGTTCCCCCTTCACAGGCCCTCTGCTCTTGTCAGCAGTGCATTCATTTATTTATATTTTACTTTTTACTTTTTATGTGTAGGAGTGTTTGGCCTACAGGTATGTATATATACCACGTGCGCGCCTGAGGAGAATAGAAGAGGGTGTTCAGACCCCTTCAAACTGGAGTTACAGCTCCTATTGGTCCCCATGTGGACACGGGGAACAGAATCACAAGTCTTCTGCAAACAGAACATGCTCTCCAGACCCCAAGAAAAATATGCATATAGTGGTAGTCAAGAACCCATATTTTTCCTTCTTGAGGACTGATAAAAAAGTATTTGTTGCTCATCTGAAATTCAGATATAACCAGCTAACCCATACCTTGAGGGTTTTGGTTTTTTTAATGATTGTCATATTCTATGGTGGCAGACATTTTTCAGTGTAACTTAAGGCCTGGGTATACTAGGGAATGGCTCTAATATTCTCCCCCCCCCATAATTTGTTAAATAGGGTAAATCCTAATCCAAGACCAAAGCAGAGTTAAGTCAAGAAATGATTGTTCATGGCTCAGAAGGAATGGAGCATTATAAAGAAACCCAAGTTACTTCAATAGATTTGAATCATCTTGGCTCTAAAATGGTCAGACCCTGGCTCTGGTTAGATTCAGCTTCAGAGATAACTTAAGGAATTCACAACCCAATTGCTGTTTTACAGACAACCCTGGGACCTCAGGCACTCATCGGATTATATGCTACATTTGCCTTGAAAGGTTAAAGTGGATGTAATTGTTAACCTTGCAGCTCACAATCAGAATTGGAAAGGGGGCTTTTAGGGACACAGATTATAGGGAAATCATTCTTGACCCTTTTGGGGGTCACTCACATCTTTGAGAACATTTGGTAAAAGCTGTGGAACTTCACCATAGAAAAGTTCTTATCCACGATTTCCAGGTTTTTGCGGAGTATCTTTCTTGAGGCATAGAGGTCTTCCATAAAGTCTAGGATTCAGGAGCCATATCAGGGTCTAGGAGACTTAAAGTGGGAAAAGAATCCTTAAGTTTTCTGCCTTGGTATTCCTCTCCCAGGTTTGGGTGGGAAGGGAAGAGGCTGGGGTCTTACTAAGAGACTGTAAAGCAGAAAGCCAGGGCTGATGCTGTGGTCTATCAGTAGAGCAACAGAGCAGCTCTCTGGGCTCCTCAGACTCTGGCTTCATTGTTGCGGAATGAATAGACCAGCCTGACTGTTTGCACAGGTCATGTCCTTCCGACCCAGCAACCAGGTTTCTGGGAAGGGCTCTCTTGGGTTCTGGAGCACTGCCCAAGATTCTGTATTTGAAAAAAAAAAAAAAAAGCTTTAAAGCACTGGCTATGTGGTGACCGAAGTCAACAAAGCACCCTTAGTTCTAAATCATCTGATTATCTGATCCTGGATTCTGCAGCACAGAGGTCAGGAAACAGTTGGGGAGGTTCTGAACGTTTTTCTTTGAGTCTAAGAGAAAACATTTGGCAGGGACAGAAGAGAATGGCATCCCAGCCTGCCCACTTGCCCATTCACCATTTCTTCTTGCCCGCTGTTCCCCTTTCCTTCTCAGGACAAGCTACCTACTGCCCCAAAGTGCCCGTTGCTCCTCCAACAACACACCAATCGTTGTCTTTCAGTTTTATGAAGCTGCCTTTCCCTGGATAACCAAGAGACCCAACACAGACTGCTGTATTAGTTAATAGCCTCCATGGCCAAGGGCAGGTGTGCCCAGATCTGAGCCTCCTACAGATTAAGCCTTGGTAGTTTTTAAGCAGAAGAAAGCTGGGGACAGGGTGGCAGTTAATTATCTTACACAACTTTCCCCACATAGCCAATGTATTGACGAGATCAATCATACAGCCTATGATTGAAGCCAAACAAGAAACAATGTTTGTCTTACTCCTTATTATTATTTTTTCTCAAAAACAATCTTCTGCCCTGAGGAAGTCTTTAATGTCCACTAGCATGAACCATAAACTGAAGTTGAATGTTTATTGATACTCACTGACATCTAAGAAGATGTAGTGTGTTCATGGTTATCGCCTCAAAGGAAAATAGAGGGCTTGGTTTTGGGGGTTTTATCTTTATCTGTCCTTGGTTCCTGAAACAGCATGAGAACCGCACACCCTCTGTTCTTGCTTGTCAAAGGATACCAGCGGCCTGCTGGGAAGAGCATGCTGGCAAGTAATGCTTCCACACTTTGTGTTAAGATTTGAAGAGAAAAAAAAAGAGAGAAAGAGAGAGCGCTCGTGTAAATTACAGACAAAGTTGACAAATTTCACGGCTTAGTCATGGTTAACATATCGGATTTCATGGTTTGACAGAGATTAACAAGGAAATCATATTAGAGTTACAAGTATTAGTCGATTCTTAGGTATTTGGTAAAGAAACTCCATGTTCTCTGAGCTCTCATTGTCCATTCAGTACCCACCCCCTTTTGTCTTTCCTGCCATAGACGCCTACCCCCTGCCAGGCCAGAGGGAGCAAATGGGGTCTCCCAAGGTCCTGAGTTACCCATAGTCAAGGCAGGGGCCAGCCTGTACTTAGCAGAACCCGAGGGGGAGCTCTCAGCCTCCCTAGAGTAAGGCAAAGTTTAGCATTTGCAACCCAGTTCATAGAACAGTAGGGATTAAAAAGCAGCCTACTTCTGCGGAGTGCATATAAGTCTACCTAAGTGTGTGTACTAGGGAGGGAAATGAAGTGTCACTTTTCCAAACTATGGTATTTGAGTTGAAAAGTACGTTTTCCTATCTTTATGAGGCCATTCAGTTGAAGCCTTGCTGTTAGAAGTTGCATACAGGCATGGACTTCAAAAAGCCTGCTGCCTGCCTGCCATTTGGCCTCAGGGTTCTGCATATCCTCTTTCTGCTAAAAGGCCTGCTTGCCTGTCAGCTTTGCATAAAAGATGCCAATTTGTCAGCCATTTGCTTGCCTTCTTTCTCGGAGCCTAAGGAGAAATTCTCTACACCTCCAGTCCTCAACGCGGCTGTCCCACTAGCAGCAAGAAATCCATTCTCTCTCTGTCTCAGACCCATTTCCTTCCCAGGCTGTCCTCCTGGGTCTTATAGGATGTCCTTAATCAGAACCACATTACTCAGCCAGAGGAAGTCCCCCAGCAGAGGCTGGCAAGACTCAATGGCAAATTAGTTTCAGAACGTGGCGGGTCACATTGGGAATAAAAGGCGCGGTTATCTATTGTGTTTTCTTTAGTTGAGAGAATGGAGGCAGAGTGCCAACTCTGAAGAAACCCGGGTTTGAATAAGGAGTGGCCGCTTAGGAGACGAGTACCATTAATTGTGAGCACAGCCCTCAGCCGTGGAAAAACTGCAGACTTTACGTTCTAGATATCTTGGGCAGCAATAAAGACTTTCTCTCTAAACAAGCAGGGCTTCTATACTTTGGTAGTACCCCACATGGGGAAGATTAAAAAGAGCTAAGTTTTCTTTTTTCTTTTTCCATTGTAATTATCACATGATTGTGTGTGTACACACACACACACACACACACACACACACACACACTACATCTGTGTGTAGATAAACACATTTAAATAATAGCAGCTGCCATTGATTGTAAGTTCTTTGCACATTCAGTTTCTCAAGTCAGTCCTTATTTTACAAAGGCTGAAATTGACTGAACCCACAAAGTTAGACAGAGAACCCAAGATCAAACACAAAAGTACCTGACTCAAATGTGTGTGTGTGTGGGGGGGGTAGGGTGTGGGGGAGGATTTGTTTTATTTTATCCTTCTTTTTCTTTTAGGTGTGTGTGTGTGAGAGAGAGAGAGAGAGAGACAGAGACAGAGAGAGACAGAGAGGGTTTCTCTGTGTGCTGTGTGTACATGCTTTTTAGGCTGTGTTGAGTACACATGGAGACCAGAGGTCGACATGGAATGTCTTCGATTGTTTTTTTCCTCTGTAGCTTTTAAAATTTTATATTGTGTTTGAATGTATGAGACTGTGATCACGTGTCTGCCATCATGAAGGTGTGGAAGTCAGAGGACAATCTGTTCTTCTACCATGTAGGTTCCTCGAATTGAACCCAGGTCATCAAGCTTGGTGGCAAGCGCTAAACAGGTGTGTAAGCTTTAGTTGAATGCAAGGCCTTCCTCACAGGAATGTAGGTAGGCTACAGGCTATGGGCATGCAGTGAAGAGGGAGAAGGGAGTTGTGTAGAATGCCAAGATTCCTTTCATGAATTTTTCCAAGTCCAGCTTGGCTAGAGAGAAGATGGAGAGGACCAGAGGGCAGGGGGGTGAATGGAAACCTATCCCCCACCCCAAACTGCTGGCAATCCTCTATCTTGAATGTGTGTTTACTCCAGGAGGGGCATTCCAGGTTGCCCCCACCTTCACTAACACCTTGGGGCAGTGAACAATTAGAATGAACAGTTTTTCATCAAATGCCCCTCCATAAAACCATTTCCCAGGAAATGGAACACAGCGTGGAGCCAGCTGACTGCATTTTCCACCAACAATGAGCCTTGTGGGGAACAGGTACTATATTTAAATGATTTTCCTCCTGCTTTCCGCCAAGTCTGTCTTTCAAGGAGACCTACCATTGCTGTGCTGGGGCTCCCTCCCCTCTGGCCATCAGGATTGGAAATGGGAATAGGCCCTGTCTCTTCAACACCCATGTGTAAAACACCAATAAACAAACCAGCAAAGACCTACAGGCCTAATTGCCTTTTAACTCCACCAAGATGATAAACTCCCAGAGCAAGAAGGAAAGACTCCCAGGGATTTAACAAGTTTATCTGCAGGCCACTTGAACGTTTTCTGTCTGCCTACACTTCAGTGAGTTCACTAATAAAAGGAAAAAGGGCCTGAGCCTCAAACCCTTCAATGACTAAGAAATCACAGATTTAAAACGTATGGCCAGCAAAAAACCAACCCATTAGCCAAGTGTTACTTTAGGTGTTTGTAAAGGCTGAAGTGAGGATAGCAGGCACCGCTCATTCCCAGCCCTGGCCACTTCCCTTCAGAGAATTGCTTGCAAAACAACCCAAGCCCCCTCACAAGGAACCTGCAAAACCTTTAAGTTTAAGTCAAGGGACTGTAGTGCCATGGAGAGCAGAAACCCACACTGGTGATGGGGAAGGGTCCCCAGCAGCTTCTTAACAAGGGCATCTCTCCTTGAAGGGATTTCTTAGTTTTACTTAATGACTGTTTCTGGTCATTTACAACATACCATTCAGAAAACTAACTAACTAACTAACTAACTAGCTAACTAACTAATCCCAAGCATTCAGAACTTACTGAAGTAAAACTGAAAAAAATAAAATCAAACAGAACTAAACCACTTTCAAGTAAGTAGGAAGACTGGAGACCGGAAGTCGGGGCGTGGCCTCCCTGGGAAGCTGGTTCCCAATGGTTAGTTACCTTTTATGAATGTGAAATTTCACTTTGTGAGTTTCTAAAGAAATGATAGGGTAGATAGAGGCTAAGCATAAGGAGCCTGAGGAGTAACAGGAGGCATTTTAACAAGTACCCTGTTTGTCCTTTAGGACTGGAGAGAGAAAGTAAATGATTTTGGAGGCACACAATGGATGTAAATAGGCAAACAACAAAGAGCAGTTATAAAAACCTCCAAAATATGATTTCATTCTTTTTCATCAGGCTAGATATAGAAAACTAAAAACAAACAAACAAAACCCCCAAACAACAACAACAACAACAACAAAACCCAACTAGTTCCCTGAAATGTAAGTATTTCTATGGGTAGATTTAAGGGATTTGACTTTCTTACACAGAGACTTGAATTAATTGGTAATCTGGTTAAATTTCTCAGTGCTGGGCTAAGCAAGCACTCTGCCACTGAACTTTTAAGTTATTTAATATTTCTTATTTTACATGTATTGATTTGTGTGTGTGGGTGTGTGGCATGAAGGGGGGAAACACATCCCCAGAGGCCAGAGGCCAGCTTGGGGGAGTTGACTCTTTCTGACTAATATGTAGGTCACAATGATCATACAAGTACACCTTTACTTGCTAAGCCATCTTCCCAGCTCCAACTATTTGAAAATGTAAATAATAAATCTATATCATGTGCTGCATAGTTTTATGTTCACTTGAAACATGCTATAGTCATTGGGAGGAGAGAACCTCAGTTGAGAAAATGCCTTTGTAAGAACAAGCTGTAGGCAAGCCTGTAGATCATTTTCTTAGTGATTGATGTGCTCAGCCCACAGTAGGTGCTGCCACCCCTGGGCTGGTGGTCCTGATTCTATATGAAAGCAGGCTGAGCAAACCATGGGGAGCAAGCCACTAAGCAGCACCCCTCCATGGCCTCTGTTCCTGTCTCTAGGCTCCTGCCCTGTGTGAGTTCCTGCCCCGACTTCCCTCAATGATAAACTACGATGTGGAAGTGCAAACAAAATAAACCTTTTCATTCCTAAATTGCTTTTGGTCATGGTGTTTCATCAGGTGTAACCCTAAGACATATTCTCTTGAGAAATTAGTTAAGAAACTGAAGCTGATGAGTAAATAAAGAAAATTAAAACACCAACAAAAAACCCTTCTCCCTTCTACACCAACACCAAAGAGAGCCATGTCTGAGATGGCAGGGGACAACCTTGCTTCTTTTCTTCTGAGAGACACAGACAAGGACACATGTGATGACATATGGCTTTAGTTGGATCATAATCTCCAGTGAAATGAGAGCTCAATGGAGATAGTAGCCATGGGCTCAGCTCTCAGCAGTGACCTCCCTGGGTACCCCCTGCTTCTCCTGATCCTTCCATCAGGGGACAAATACCCTGCCTGAGCTCCTCTACCACACTGGCCTGCTTCATTTACTCAAGCCGGAGTAGCCCTGGAGCAGGGAGCTTGCCAAGTGAAAAACCTGGATTGCTATTTTTCTATTAAAATCTTGTCCATGTTTTTCCTATTGGAACCTGGAAACAGGACAAATTCTGAAGGGATCCAAAGGAATTTCTTTAGAAAAGAATTCTGTTAACACCAAAAGCTCCCCGAGCGCCACACAAAGCAAATGCTAGACTTCATTAGGCTGAAATGTGTAAGCAGAGTTCAAACCCAAACCGAGCCGTCCTTCGCAGCAGGCTGGGCTGCATCAGGGCTTATGCGCTTGTACACTGATCCTCTCATATGCCTGCAACTCCCTGCTTCATCGGTTCATAATCAGCTCCAGATTCTCTATGGCTCCCACAGTGTGAGCCGTGGAGCTTCGGATTTGGGAGAGGTACTGTTGAAGGGTATGGAAGTACACAGGAAATCTGAATAGAAATACACTCCCAACTGAAGTTACGGTCCCTATCCCTGAGAAGGGACGAATGGACAACATAACTTGGAAGCTAACTAGTTCATCCCAAGAGACTGTTAGAACACGGATGTGTACAAGGATGGTATGTAGAAATGGATGGGAGAGGTATTGACCAATGAAAGGAGGAAGATGAAGATGAATGGATTCTTCTGAGCAATGATGTGTCTGTGTCTTAGGTATGTCTGCCAGAGCCCTGGGATTTATCCGGAGTTAGCTTCAACCCCGAAGTTCAAACACTAATGATCTCTCTGGGGATTTGAAGGGCTGCTCTTAAATTCATTAAAGTTTTGTGACATCATAGATGACATTATTACACAGGTAACATCAGTTCTTTGTGGCCAAGCAAGTGACCGTCACATTGGAAGCCTGCAAATCAGGATTAGACTTTCTTTTTCACTTTGAAGGCAGCTCCACTCCATGGAATCAGTGAGTGACCCCAGGGCAACTGTGTGACCGACTGCTGTTATCAAATGTGTTTAAAATAGTCATTCTTTTCCAGACTGGATTAGTTTTAATTTCCGTTTTCAAAGTGATAGCTCTGCTTGATATTAACACGAATCTCTTCCAGTAAAATAATTAGGAAGTGAATCAAAATTTTAAAAATCTAAATGTAGTGTATTTAACTGACTTGAAGGCTATGCAGAATGTTTGGATGAGTAAACTCGCTTTACAATTCTGCCTTCAGTGGCGTGGACTCCGGCTCCAGAGACAACGAGGCGTTTTCTCACAGCCCACATGAACCTTGGGACTAGCATCTACTTGCTTTTCACAGTGACTCTGCACATTCCAAGGAAGCCGGGGCATAAACATACAAGCTTTCACCCTCTAACCCCACTAGTCTGCTTCCTCCAAAACCCAGCATCTAAAACATCTCCTCTTCACAGGTATATGGTCTTGGATTTGTCACGCTGAATGTGAGACTTTACAAGGCCAATAAAAGGACAGCCGGACAGAGGGGACTGGGTGGCTTTTACCAACTATGAAACACCGCAGCCTTTAACTCCTGAGGATCAGGAACTTGAAAGCACTGAGATCCACTTAGCTTGGTGTCTGTCATAAAGTTAAGGCTAATCCGGATCCCCCACCCCCACCCCCCCCCACCCCCGGACTTGCAGCTCTATCTTAAACCCTCAGGCTTCTCCTAGGCAGACTTAACTGATGGAAGACTTGATTATGCCTTCTCAGGCCATAAATTCTAGATATTTATAACATAACTGTTGTCATTTGGGTCAATTAAGATGCTTTTACTGGCTTGGAACAACCACCTATGGGGCTTGTCAAATACCCTGACAGTGGTTTATGACCCTGTATGGTGATTTTATCTTACAGGGATATGAAGGATGCCTGCATAGAAAAATCACCAGGAAGCCTCTAAAACGGGTTTTTTTCCTATTTCGTGATAACCCGCATCTAGTTTCTACTCTGTCTCCTTTTCTATTCAGGCAGAAACACAGTTTGACTTTCAACTCTCTCCTAGATTTGACATCTGTGATCACCTTTTCTCCTCCAAAGACCTAAGAGGAAGAGATAAACACCTCATGAGACACTCTATCATTAAATACAACACAAAACAAAACAACACCTAAAAGGTGGATGGGCTGGACACCCAGCTAGGACATGCTGGGCTTCCCAATGTCCAACCTTTCTCTGACAAGTGCTTGCTTTCACTTGAGGGATAAACACTCCCTCAGGAAAAGCAGAATAGATGACAACAAAGAATGGAATTTATTAGGGGATTTCACCCAGACAGGTTGTAGCTTCTGCCTTTGTGGGATATTGCATCCTGCTGTGTCTTCCTTTAAAGGAGCCCCTAGGCACCTACTGTTTCCCAGGCACTGGGCTAGGCTGGGATAAGAGAGCTCAAGGAAATCCAGGGGTAGGGGTGGGAGGTAGGGTGGAGAGGCAGACATATTTACAATTACTATGCCAAGTGTTAACAAACTCCAGGAGAGTTAAGTGCAGGAAGGCTGAAGGCCTTGAAAAGTACTGTTCCTTCTTTAGTGGGAGGAGATGTCAGGGATGATTGCTTGAAAAGAAGCACTTCTAGTTTGAGCCTTCACAAATGCAAGGAGACAGGGAGGCCAACTGAATGGCAGAGTATTTCCTGCAGGAAAAGCAAAAGCCAAGGATGGATCCGAGAAGACAGGGTGCATGGGGATTTCCCATAGCTCTTCATATAGGTAGTCAGCAGTGGAATGAGCTGGGGCTGAGAGGATCCTACAAGGCACTGACTGCATTCCTCTGCCATGATCTTTCTCCCTCCTTAGTCAAAGGGGATGAGGCACAATGGCATGCTCTCCCCAAAGCCATTGCTCTATGCCTATTGGCTCCATACCCCCATGCATACCCAGTTAACCCCCCTACACCCCAGACTAACTTGGCAAGCTTCATTCTGACCTGTCACACTCCTGGGTTAGAGAACCCTTCAATTTTGATTCTCAAAACAGCATGCTTGGTAGAAGCCATGTGACACATCTAGAGCTTCACCTGGTAAACAAAGGACATGCTGACACCATGCAAGACATTGTAGTAAGGATGAATCAGAAAGGCGGTGGGGGAGGCATGGCTTCAGAGTGCTTCAGGGGTACTCAGTGACATATGCTGAGTGATCTTTAATGGTCTTTAATGTTGTTGTTGTTGTTGTTGTTGTTGTTGTTGTTGTTACACCCTGCAACATTTCTGATAATACAGCTTCATTTGAAATGAAAGGCCAGAAACAAACATCTACATGAAAGGAAAACAGCACCTGAAAACTACATCACAACATGGAAAAGTCTACATCACAGATGATGCTAGCTATTGGCTACCATTAATGTCCCCAAACTTGCTGCCTTAAATATGCTATGTAAACCCAGGGCCAGGAAGTGACAGTGTGGTTCCAAAGGCCACAAGCCACCAGGTGACAAAAAGTTAATTTTCAAAAATATTATGAAAGTGTTTGCTGCTATTAAAAATGTAAAATATTCAGTTTTGTTTGCTTATACTCTATTTTGTTCCAAAAAGGATTAAAATATCTAAAAAACAAACAGAAGAGGCTCAGGTTTCTAAGGAGGGAGGTGGGAGGGATGGAGTTACATCTACCATGCCAACATCAGGCTGGCTATGAATGGGATGTGGACAGCACTCACATAAACATGGAAAGCTTTAAAACCCAACATCAACACTCAACTCTCCAACTCTTCCAGCACTAAGGGAGGTGGGAACAAAAGGCTTTACCATCTCTCATTTGTACCCAAGACTTGGGCGCAAGTCTCCTTTGCAAGTAGTGGGGGTGGCAAAAAGCCACAGAGCACAGAGGTCAAAGTTCTTCCACCTGGTTCATGCTGCATGGAGAAGACACTTCAGAAGACCCTTCAGCCTCTGCCTCTTACAGACGAAGCTAACATCAGTCTTCAGGCTCAAGACTATTGTGAAGATTCTAGGAAGACACGTAACAGTGTCCATGCCTAGTCTCTCTGCACTGCTGAAGGAACAGTAGATATGTTGTCTTGTAGTCCTCTCTAGAGAAGAGCCAGAAGGATAAGGGACAGGGCATTGCCTCACCATAAAAACCCACAAAAGATCACAAGAGAGAGACTCAAAGAATGAAAAGGAAGCTCCGAGAAATACTGGCTTCTAAACTCTCAGAAAATTGAACCAGGACTTTGAGAGCTTCAACAGGTCAGGAGAGGAAGATAAGGCCAGCTAGAAAAACTTAGAGGAAGCTTTGAGGAACCACTTCTAAGCCGACTTTCAGAGAAGGATTCAGGAAGATAATAGGGCATTTTTGGATAATGGCAAGCCATCATCACAAGGACCTGGAAAAAGCAATGAATACTATTTTAAGAAGAGGAAAAAAACACACCATTATCTGGGAATGGTAAGGAATTCATAAAAACCTGCAGGGCACCCATCTCAGAGGGAATCTGAGAACCAGGCACTGAACCTGAGAGATGTGCCGATCAGGGAAGAGACTGGTGGGGTGCCATAGCTGACTGAGGTCTGTGGATTAGGTGGGGTCCCAGGGTTATGAGTCAGGGAAACTGCCCCCAGAAGTTGGAGGTATGTGGGTCACACTAAAACTATGCTAGGATAGGCAGGGAGTAGTGGCTGGAAGAGGCACTCTGTGAGAAAAACTGGCTAACTTCTGCTGTTGATAAGACATTAAGTCTAGCTATACAGGGTCTGGCATCAGCTCATTGTAAACACAGCTTCCTCCATATAGAATGGGACTAAAGACTCTTGACTTCACATGGACTTCTGCTGGACTCTTCCTAACGTGGACCAAACAAACAAACAACAACAATAAAAACAGTGACAATTTGGGTGATTTTAGTATGACAAGTGGTTAATCCTCAGGTTCCTCTTTCAGGCTTATTTTTTAAAAATGACTTTAAAAATAATTATTTATATATTTAATGTATGTGAGTACACTGTCCTTGTCTTTAGACATACCAGAAAAGAGCATCGAACCTCATTACAGATGGTTGTGAGCCACCATGTAGTTGCTGGGAATTGAACTCAGGACCTCTGAAAGAGTAGTCAGTGTTCTTAACTGCTGAGACATCTCTCTAGCCCTCTTTCCGGTGTATTAACAAATACCATCAGACATTCAATGTCTGTTCAAGAAGTCAAGGTATCCGCATGAATGGAGACACAGTCACTGTGTCCTCATGCCAGCCATCCAGCTTGCTTCCATCTCTTCCTGGACGTGTCTTTCTGAAAATATAAGGCTCAAGGACAATGGTGATGGTTTGTTTCATTTAAAAGAGATAATACATTACTTAAAAAAAAATAAAAGCTAGTACTTTTGCCTTATTTCATATGAGGAAGCAGAGAGAAGATGACACACTGTACTAGTGATTACCTGCCCCTTTTAAGCTCTGTCAGCAACACAAAGGCTTAAAACCGAAGCTTAATCCAGGGCACATTATCCCTCTAAGCCCATGCCTTAACTCAAGGGGACCAAAAGGAATGTCTGCATTTATGCAGGAGTTTGCGGTAGGTTCAGTTAACTTTTAAGGAGTACCCTATTCTCCCAAGGAATCTAAATCTAAATCTAAAATGGTCTTCTGCTTTGGTTACTGAAAAACATTTTTCATCTTAACTTTCCCAAAGTCCAACTTATACAATACAAACTATAAAGATGAGCTTAGTCTGACCTGGTAAGTCTGGAATGAACAGCTAAGGATGTGGGTAGCTGGGGGAATTCTTGCTTAGCACACCTTTTTGATCCTGAAAAACCATCACTGAGGGCCCTGAGCATACATGCCTTTGCTTTTCCATTAAGCTCATGGTATTTTGAAACAAAGCTTTGAGAAAACCCACATAATCAAAGGAGATCAGGCAAATGCCCAACTGATGAGTTTAGTAGCCAACCCTGGGAGTCAATGGATGTAAGGACTTCAAATCAGATGGTCCAAGAACACAGCAGGAGAGAATCAGTGGGGCACCTTCTCCAAGCTGGATGAAAGGTTTTCTCTAAGAGCTCTGTAGCCTACCTGGACCCTATATGGCTCTTTTCTTTTCTTTTCTTTTCTTTTCTTTCTTTTTTAAGCATCTTACTATGCAACAAATGAATGTTACAATGTAACATTAGCTTTGATTAGCCAGCTATGCTTCCTTGATGAATCAAGCCCAAGGTTAGTGATTGCTTTGACTACAGAAGGAAACAGGTGGTTTACTGAGATTTCTGGATGGGTAGCAGGGGGAAGGTAACCTCTCAAAGATGGATGTCATCAAAGAACTACTACTGTTATCAGGGGAAAAGATATCCCCCGCCCTCAGAAGCGCCATGGCTCTCTGAGTTGCGGTCTCTGAGGGATAGCACAGGTTAAAGGGTTCTTGTGCAGGGGTTCTGTATAACAGCCAAGTGTCCTTGGGGAAGCAGCGACACCTCAGCCCCACTTTCTAGTCTCTGAAATGAAACCTTCAGATAGGCAATGGGTTCCTGACTATATTGGAATCAGCCTACAAATATCCTCTATTTGCTATTAGTACAAAGTTTCTAAAACCACATCTCTCTCAAATGTAATTATTCAAAACTAGGTAAATTCTTTGGAATGGAGAAAATTTCCCTTAGCAACCCAGGAACAAATAGAAACTTGGGTTTGATGCCATTGTAGTACTGGATCTGGATCTATGAAACAAAGCAGATTGGCCATTTGGGGGACCCAATGCTGTCCCTTTACAAGATGAAAGCTGTAAATGATTTAGATGAGTGAAGAGACACCATCTTAACATGACAAAGCTGCAGGGCCACCAAGCTCCTGGGCTTGCTAAGCTTCTGAGTTCAGCTATTCCTCTACATTTCAGTAGCACCGACTTCAGCATTGCTTGGGTCTGCTGCCATATTTCAGTGCAAGGAAGAGATGTCAAAGTCATATCACAGCTACTGATCCCATTCTTCTAGTGACTGATAGATTCTCTCTTATTTTTACTCAACTTTGTAACTTTTAAGTAAATTTCTCACTAAACCTAATCTAAAAAACAAAACCTAAAACCAAACAAACAAAACACAAAACCCCAACACTTGCACAACATTTATATCTTTTCTACTTCCATTCTGTTATATAAACAGGACGAGGTATAGAGTTATAATTCCTACAGACATTTATATGGCAGTGATATTTTCACTGTTCAGAGAGAATACGACTCACCAGCATTGTCTAATGCCACAGCACCAACTCCCCACTTGATGTGGCCACTGAGTTCCTTGGAAAATGATCAGTGTGACGGAGGAACTAAATTTTGCTTTCTATCCAATTTGAGTAGATTCAAATTGTGTAGCTTTGAAAAGCCTCGAAGTTCACCTTTTATGCTTGTGAATCACCTCTTCTTGTTTTGTTGTTCTGTTTTCTATTTTGTTCATTTATGTCTTTGATTTACATCTTCTTGTCTGTATTCACTCTCACTGTTCTTATGAACACCAGACATTAACCAAGAGATAGTTTACAACAACAGGATCTGTCCAGCTGAAATCCCTTCTTCCCCAGATCTCAGTCCTCAGGCTCAGTACATGTATATGTATGTGTATATGTATATGTATGTGTATGTATATGATGTATATGCATATGATGTACCTGTGGAAATGTGGTTGGGAAGAGAAAATGAAAAGCTAAGGAATCCCAGAGGAAAGCAGGCCAGGCCCTGGCTGTTGTAATGGTTTCCCTTTCCCAGAATGAATCATCTGAATCCAGTGCGACCACGAGAGATAGGCAGAAGTTCTGGGTCTCAGCTATGGACTTGAACTCCCATGTAACTAGATTCCTCCTGGGAAGGGTAGGCCCTGACAGAAGATACTTTATAGCGTGTCCTGCTGGCCCTGATGAGTTGGGGATACCATAGAGCAATTATGTGGGCGAGTTGTTAATATGGATGGAACTGAGAATTAAGAGGATAGCTCGTGGGAATTTCTGCCACTTGAGATGGAAACGGCAGAAAAGAACAGGTAGTTGACTGTAAAAAGCCGTGTAGAAGGGAATGTTATTCAAGTTTACAGGCAACATCTCTCCATAAAACCAGCATCCACTACAATCCCAGGCCTTGCTCCCTGCTTCATGCCAATGAGCAATCTGTACTATGAAACTGGATATGCATGGGGTATGGCACTCGGGGGTGGATGAGACTGTCTCCCAGAGACAATCAGAAGCCTTGAGTAATGAACTCTGGAAGGCTCAGGCTGTTTCATCTTTGATGACTGAACTTGGGTGGTATTGGAAGACTTACTCCAAAGGACCCCCAAATCCTAAGAAGTAAGAGGGACCAACTTAAAGCACAGTTCTTAGAGTGACCCGGGGAATACTTTAGATGATGTTAACTTGGGATTTTCCTCGAGTCCTTCATAGTTTCTTATATTATTCTTCACTTCTTACTACTTCTGGATTGATTCTAAATGGACAAAGAATCCTAAACCTATGTATTATGTAATTTTTACACACAGAGCCAATTCTGCTATAAAGCAACTAGCTGTACAGGCTCAAAAAGGTACACTCCACAGAGCAGGCATTTAGCTACTGAATGCAGGTACCTGGGTTGAAAAGTAATTATTCCTATTACTATGGTGACAAGTACTATAGAGAGTTTAAAATAGGGGACATCGACAGGTAGGACCTGGGATATCTGGATGGCCCTGGGTTGGTATAGTCTAGGTAGGTCCCTTTAGAAAGCAACAGTTGAGCTGAGTTCTACATGATGGGAAACAGCCAAATCATTAGTGACAGAGGCTGTGGTGAGCTCAGGTATAGCAGACTGTGAGATTCTGGGGTGGTCACAAGCTAAGTCCGTCAGCAGGAGGGCAGAGAACAAGCTGTTAGTTTAGGACTGGGTGAACATAATGTATGGTTATATGACAAGAGGGTTGGAACATACATGGGTCCAGCTGGAAACAACCTAGCAAGCCAGAGTAAGGACTGTGGATTACCAAAATGAAAAAGCTCCCGAAATATCTAGAACCCCTTCCCTTAAGCATTCTGTCAGCAGAGATGATTTTTATATTGCCTTTCTCTCTCCAAGGAGATAGACACTAATTCATCAGGAAGAGTTTCCTCAAAGAAAGGAAAGATTACACTAATACCTTTTGTTTGATGAGCTGGGGAAGGAATGGAGTTCTTCCAAATACTCACCAAGCATCTTTAACCATCAAAGTTACCACCACAGGGGCTTCCCAGAGACCAAGCACCTCCATGGTAGGCACATAAAGTTAACTCAGGTAGGCCCAACCCTGTTGAAGGGCATGCCAACCTCTGGATTTAATACAAATAGTTTTCCTGCCACTGGGCAAAGCACAGAAGAATATGTGTGCCCGCTGAAAGTGGAGATGGAGAGCGAATACCCAGAGCACCAGCCTGAGATCTAGATAAGGCTAGAGACACTGAGAGTGGGAAAATCCTGTAACACAGACTAGAAAGAAGGAACTGCGGCAGTAATGATTGGTTTGAGGGGAAAGCATTTAGATGGAAAGAATTTGGAAGGTAAGAACTTCCAGATGGTCTTGCTGGTGGAGATAGCTATATATAGAGACAGAGGGGCTAATTAGTTCCTGGGCCGAGGCCCCGGTTTCTGTTGAGTGAGTGATTGTCTTGTGGTGGTTTAGTTCAATACATGCCACATCGTGAGTAAATTAAGTATTTGAGGGTTTTTATTTTCCCCAAGCAATGGGAATTGCCCAACCTTAATATAATTAATTAAGAGTCAATGAATGTTTAATTTAGTTCTGGTGCTTGTACCAGTAACACAATGAGCTCTTTGTCTTGGCCAAGGCTCCTAAATATTGGGAAAGGGAGAAAAACTGGAAAAGAGCAAGGCTTAGTCAATCGTTTTCTCCCAAATACTCTGATTCACACATTGCCTCCCTAGTATAACAGCCCATCCAGTGAAACCCAAGAGTTTGCCCCTGAGGGAGGCTGTGGATCTAGGAGGAACAATGTCGCCTCACTCATGCCTTTCGGTTGGCACCAAGAGTTACAAGTTACGCTTTCGAACTCCAGTTTGGTCAGATGACTGGACTATCTCAACTGTCACATGCTCAACTACGCTTTCATTTGGTGAGTTTTTATTCTGGAGTCATAAGCAGTCAAAAGATGGTTGAGAAAAGCTAAAAGACAGAGATAGGGACAGCCATTGGGACATTCTTTCCAGGGTGCTACAACCAAATGAACAGCTTTTGGCTAGTCTCCAGCCATTATCTGGCAGGTGACTAGACAGAGATGTGTGGATTTTTATCACTGCAGAATTCCTATTATTGGCTTCTGAGAAAATTCTAATAAAAAAAAAAAACAGTAAAAGGTGCTTCTGCTTACTGTGTCCATCATGTGTTAGCCCCATGTATAATATTTTTATTGACATTACCACAGTCAATGCTTGCAACAATATGAAGCAGTTGGGTTCTTACCAATCCCCATGGAGCACACAGAAGCTGAAGGCTGAGGTGTTCTTCTGCTTAGCAAATAGAGGAACTGAGATTATAATGCAAAATGCTTGGTCTTGCAGTCTGCATTAACTTGGACTTGCACCTGATCCTGTGCCCAGTTATTCTCTAATTAGATTCTCACTGGGTGTATGAGTTGGAGAGACTACCAAAGATCTGGGAGGTTCTATGTACACCATAGAGGAAAGCTCAAGTTTTATATCCAGGGAAGAAGCACATGTGAGGTGCTATTTCCATATCAGTCTGCTGAGCTGTGAAGGGACACAAATGATGCCTGGATCTGAGAGCTTCTCATCCACATCCAGTCTTATTGAGAACTAATCTGTTGGAGAAGAGAAGAAAGGAGACCCAGGGTACAGATGGGCACAAGGTTCAAGTCATTGGAATCTTGCCTTAATATACTTCTGGGGAGTGGTGACACTCTGACCAAGTCACATGAGAGGAGACAGGGAGGTGAGGCCCATTGGTCCACACTCACTTCTCTATTCCCCTAGTTTGGTTTAAGTAGAGGCACAAGGACACCATAGCTAGGCCTATGGCTAATAAGCCCTCATTCCTACTACATCCTGTAGGACAGTGGCCCTTTAATACAGTTCCTCATGTTGTTTTATGGTTATTCCTAACCATAAAATTATTTTAGTTGCTGCTTCATAACTGTAATTCTGCTACTAAATTACTGAAGAGTTATGAACTATAATGTAGATGTTTCTGGAGATAGTTTGCCAAAGAGGGTCACGACCCACAGGTTGACAACCATCTTGAGATGAGTACAAGTCTAACATCTAATGTAGAACTTTATAGCAATAAAATAGAAAATGTAATTCATCTAAATAAATATTGCATCACAGACTCCAGGGGTGGTAAGATTCTTGGAAATTCAGGCAAATATAATTTTTACTCATTAACACCAAACTTGATGCCCAATACAATTATGTAGGGAGGCGGGGAGGAAAGGAGAGAAGAGGGGAAGGTGGTTAGTTTCAATTTCCCACTAGTTAAAGGGTTTCAGAATGCTCCTGAGATAGTGACCAGGAGAGCCTTCAGCATCCAAATTCTTTTTTTTTTTTAAGATTTATTTATATGTAAGTACACTGTAGATGTCCTCAGACACTCCAGAAGAGGGAGTCAGATCTTGAAACGAATGGTTGTGAGCCACCATGTGGTTGCTGGGATTTGAACTCCTGACCTTCAGAAGAGCAGTCGGGTGCTCTTACCCACTGAGCCATCTCACCAGCCCCAGCATCCAAATTCTTAAAGCACCCTCTTCCTATTTTGTATCCTGTCCCCAGGTTTCGTGCACACCATTACTATCTGTCCATTTGCTCGTCTCTCCATCAAATCCAGATAGAATCCTTGTGGCCCCACCTGCTAGGCATGGAAGAGTGCACGAGAATAATCCTTTTTTATAGGCTTTAGGACAAATAACCAATGAGTAGTCCCTTGCCTGGCTTACAGAAGCACTCAGTAAATGCTTGCTTAAGATCTTCACAGAGGAACCAAGATAACACAGTCCGGAGAAGGACCTTGGATACCTGGTAACCCTTCGCCATTCGTGAGAGTGCCTGCCTGGTGCAGAGGAGGTACCCATAGCTCTGATTAAATGAATGAATGGTGTAGTAGTGGATAGTCAGCTAGAAGGAAATCCAACCAATTCTGCATGGGGTGGGGGGGGGGACTTCCCAGGGACACTAGGTAGTAGTGTGTTAGTCCTGGGTAGGGGGTCATGTCTCAGTTCAGGAGCTGTGATCTCAGGACTCTGGAATCAGAAGGACCTGGATAGGAATCTTGCTCAGTCGTGCAATTACCACACATCCTGGGGCAAGAGAGTTATTTGTCTTTCTAAGACTATGAAAGAAGAATCTCCCGCTCTAGGTTGCTGGGAAGATTAGAAATTGGAAAAACACAATGTCAGAGAGAGACGAGCAAATGCTAGCAGGAATTCCTGTTAGGCCCAGCTAGAAGCTTCCTCCCATCCAGCACCTATGTAGACTTCTTACTCGCCAGGCATTAGCTAAGCACTCTCGAAATGTCAACACACTCCTTGCTCACAATAACCCTGTGAGTCAGGTACTGTTATCTCCCATTCTGCAGATAAGGAAAATGGGAGCAAAGAGGGTAAATAGCATGCCAGAGTCACATAGCCAGGAAATGGTCTAACAGGGATTCCCACACTAGCAACCTGGCCAGTATCTGAGCATTTAACCCCTGTGATGTGCTACCTGCTGACAGTGAGTGCAGGCTTACTTCTTTCTAAAAAAGAAAGAAAGAAAGAAAGAAAGAAAGAAAGAAAGAAAGAAAGAAAGGAAGAAAGAGAGAGAGAGAGAGAGAGAGAGAGAGAGAGAGAGAGAGAGAGAGAGAGAGAAAGATAGATTAAAAGAAAGGAAAGAAGAAAGAAAGAAAAAGAAAGAAAAAGAAGAAAAAAGAAAAAAGTGGAAGGACACTAACCAATGCTAACCAAACATACTGCAAACCCCAAGGACATTATGTGAGATAATATGTATGAATTAAGAAAACAAAAATGTGATTCTCAAAATGGTCAGATTAATATGTCTGACATTCTGACAAAGTATGACTTATCAGGGACAATAGTTTCTAGACACTCTTTTCCTACCCTGAAGCTCTTACTGTGCCATACTGATACAACCATTTTGATACTTACAGTTTGTTAGCTAGCATGATAAAAATATATCCACCAGAGGTTTTACATGATATAATTTAATTTCGTAACTCAATGAATTAGATGTTGCTGTCCATTATTTCTAAATAACATGCAGAGAATTTCCTTCACTTCCCTACCTAGGCTTCTTTCCTATCCTGACACACTGTGAAGCTCAATAGAGTCAACACCGAGCCCACCTTACTGGAGATGCATAAGCAAATTCTGCAAAGGGAGCATGTCAAAGGAAGCTCTAGGCTGGAAGAAGAAGCCATGCTCTATGAGAGCACGAAGTAAGAGAATCTGTTTGTGCCAGAAGGGAATTCTTCCCAGAGGAAACAGAGGGTAGGCATGGTTTGAAGTTAAAGATCCAGACAATGGGAAAAAAGATCCAAAGACCTTCTGGGCTCACCCCTGACTGTCTGTGATAGTCTCAGTTGGGGTAGGTCTCATCTAGACTCTTCATCCTCACCCTTCACAGGGCATGAAGCTCATGACCCTCTCGACATTTTAATAATTTTAACTACTGGAGAGACATTACAGGATGGAAAAGAAGTATCCAATATACAGTGATTCTTTGTTTTGTATTTTCTCTGCCATACCAAATATACATGTTTGAAAAGTGAGCAACTGCTCTCTGTATTACTTAGAAGCCCAGTGTGTAGACAGGCACATTTGGAGACTTCATAAACTAACTCCACGTACCTTGCTCATAGGGACAAAACCACTGGCTAACAAATTCCTTTGCTGTTGGGAGTCTTAGATCAGCTCCTATTCTATAGAGTATCTGGCAAAGAACAGGTATTTAATATAATGTGTACTGATGGCACAAGTGTATAAGGACTTTGCCATACAGTCATCAAGTATTAATTGATGTCTACCATATGCCAGGCACTGGTCTAGTCCCTGATGCTACAGAAGTGGTGAAAACAGGCAGACATCCTGTGCTTACAGAGCTTACATCTACTGATCTAGACCAGATTAACACATCTCTTCTCTCACACTTCATTCACAGGCACAACTATGGACATTGCCCTTGAGTTTCCTTTAAACATATAAATATGACATCAATGCTTTATCCTCCTGCATGGTTTTCTTCTCATCAGGATACAAACCTTGCTTGGAAGTTAGAGGTAATGGGTGAGAAGGGCCATGTGTTCTGCTCACTTCCTGCACGGCCTTCTAGAGGTACCATTGCAGTTGGGGACTCAATCATGGAGCACTTCAGAGGTGGGCATGTTAGCTGAAACCTCTGCATTGCACAGCTTAGCATAAACCTTCCCACCTGTTTCTAAGTACATGGCTTTGAAGTAGATCTGAAGGTTTGGTTAGGAATTCAGATAGTAAACTATGCAGACACAAAGCCAGTTTATACCGATTTACCCATACTATAACAGACAGAAGCTGAAATAACAAATTGTCATTCCTATTACTCACTGATAACAAATTGCTATTATTATTACTCATTAGTATTCCTCTATGTATTAGCATCTTCTCTATCCTTTCATTCCCCTGAAAATTTCAAGCCATAGACAACCTTGAAACGACCTGAGTAGTGTGTAATTGTTTATGCTATTATTCACTGGGCCCAGCTGGCTCTACTTCCATGATCTTGTCTGAATTCTACCTACTAAACCCTCTTGATCCCGGATGTAGCCTGATCCTGATGGAGCTTCACATATGAGATGTAATCTTGACAAGCTATTTGGAATTCCTTCTGGAAAAAAGAGCAAAAAGTGAGAGCTAGCATTCTTCCAAGGAAATGAATAAGTCTGATAAAAATGTCCATAGATGAAGTGTAAGAAGCCCATCTGAGAGCCAGCCTGTAGAACCTCTGCTTAGACACTAGGATTAGATTATCTTCATAAATGGCCTAGGAAGGAAGTGTGCTTCACTCAGCTAAGGCTCCATCTCCTGTTTCCAGTTAGAGGCACCACCTTGCATTTATTGTGCGGAAATGCTGGCAAAGCCATGTCTAGAAGGAGCATTAAAAGGATCATGAGATTTGACTCTGCAGTAGTCTTTTGCAACCCAGTGAAGCAATTCTTCTCCCTGGTACTACAGCAGCGAGAGCTCCCAGAGAGACAACCTGCCTTGGATTTATTATTTCTTTTTTTCTGAACATCCCTCCTTTGACCTCTTATCCAGATAATCAACCACTGATTATTTTTAAAGTATGCTAATATTTAGACAAATCCTTCTAGATCTCTCTCAGGTTGGAACAGGAAATGCTTTGTGTCATTTTAATGTTTATCAACATTAGTGGTGAAATCCTATCATACTGAGGGAAAGCATTTTCAGATGGGTTTTGATATGGGTTTAGGATGTAAGGTCAGGATCAGGCACAGAGAAAAATCTGTGATTGGGGGTGACTTGACTCACCCTCTTTGAAGAGCAACTGTTTCCACCACAGATTTTGTTTTAAAAATTCTTTTTGTTTTTGTTTTTTTTTTTATAAACCTTTCTCCCATCCTCACACTTATCCATACTAATCGGGTGTGGGAAGAATAAAACAAATACAAACAAACACATTATTAGATGTAAGGTTAGCAGCCCAGTATTTGGGAATGGACAAGTCTGGTCCTAGTCTTTATCTTGGCCTTTGTCAGCGAATGACTGTGGGCAAATCACTCTGCCTCCATTTTGCCATTTGCAAAGTACACAGTAACATCACCACCCCACATAGCTGGCACAAGGTTGAATGGGCCTCTCCCCATGCATGGGGCATTGTAGATGATCCACAGTCATCTAAATGAATGAATGGATCCACAGATTCATCTGTTCTCACCAAACCAGTAATGTTCTAAATCAGGGTTTGGCAAGCTACTCTTATGAGAAGCCAGCAAGTAAATACTTTAAGCTTGGCTGGCCATATGGTTTCCATCACAATGACTTAATTCTATGATTCTATGATGCTGCATGAACTCAGCCACAGAAAACAAATTAATGGGAGTGGCTGGTCTCTAATAAAACTTTATTTACAAAAGTAGGCAGGCAGTAGACTAGATTTGCCCTGTAGGTCATAGTTCTATAGCCTTCACTTGCTAAACTCAAACCCTGGTCTGAAACTACATAACTCAATGATGGTCTGTTGGCTCAGTGATGGGCCAAATCCATCAAAGAGAGATGAGGAGGTGAGTCTGTTATACCCAGGTTCACTTGTAACACCCACTACTTCCCATTATACCTCATAGTGTAGCAATTTTATGACAGTCACCTGCCTCCAAGTCTGTCTCGTGGCAACTCACCTACACAGCAAGGCAGCCTGATATGTACCCAGTTTCTTCCAGAGACCAGGCCTGTGGCTGATATCTTGGCAGGCCAGAAGCTCTCTTGGAAGATTCCCTTTCTCTTCCTATTCAAATTAGTGACACCCATTCATTCTCTGTCTAAATATTCAGAGATGAGTCAGTAACTTTCTTGCCCATGTGCTGGTGTAAAGAGATGACGTTCCTTCTACTACTTCTTTTAATCTGAGAAAGAGAGCTGCGCTGTGGGGGTGGGGGGTGGGCATGAACAACAGCTTCTGGGAGGGTTATTGAACTAACTCATCTTCATGCTGAACAGCTCCAAGGTCAAGGCTCTGCAAGAGCTAGCTCAGTAGAGGGTCAGAGCTCAGAAAGCACGAAGAACTTTTCCTTGCACAAATACTAGGGACAGAGATGGGCACCCAAGTTGTCCTGACCAATTCCAAAGGTCAAGTTATTACGATTTATATTGTGCTCATAGGTGGGATTGCAAGTGCTAATTCACTCCATATCTCATGTAGCCAGATTGTCTAACTTAGTATAATCTGCAAACATTTTACAGAGACATGTGTTTCCCTTTGGTTGTGTGTGTGTGGAGGGGGAGCTCTTCTACTAGACCAAAAACACAAAAGAAACTGATCTCTATATCCATTATGGGCCCTGCTATATTGGAGACTTTTCTTATGTGTCCGTAGAATGAGACTGTAGATAGCAGTAAAGGCACTGGGGGAATAACTTGGCATAGTTATCTCTCTGACTCCACAAGTTAGCTGTTGTTATTTCCCCTATTTTATTGATGATAAAACTAAGGTTCACAAAGGTTAAGCCTTGTAGCCCAGGGTCAGAAAGCTAACCAATGGCAAAAGCAAAAACTGAACTCAGTTCTGTTAGGCAATAACTTAGACTCTTCTTACTCGATTCAGTTTCCCCCACACAATGATTCTCCTTGTCCCAAGCCAGACAGTGACCCCATTGGCCCTGCTTATATCATGACTAGAAGAAGTCACCATTCTCTTTTCCTGTGACTATGTTTGTTCCAAGTGCCTAGAAATTGCCCTCACCTATAAAGCCAGGATAATTTTCCACTGTCAATAACATCCCAACTTCCTCCAAGAGATCTTTGTATGAACTAACTCTGTTTTTAGCATTCATTACATTGTTAAAAGTACAAGTAGCTTTTTCTCCATCTTTGCATGGCTTCCCAAATGGTGAATGCTGAGTTCTTTCTTGGTGCAAACACAAGGAACTCATAACTTTTCAATGGATTATGAAAGTTATTCCCCCAGGGGCTCAGCAAAGCAGTCATCGCTAGGCATAGCCTTCGCATTACGTCAGTGATGCTAAGCTAATGGTGGTTCTTAATAATATTATTGGAATTATTATTACCTTCAATTAAAAAGTTGGCCATGAATGACTTACTACTTCAGAGAGACTCCCTAAAGAGTCACATAGAATTGGAATCTTTTCACCAAAGGGTACTGTGAGAGGAGAACCAGAGTCCCTCTCCATCCCCCTAGTAAATATATTATTTAATAAATACCCTACATTCAAATACTTTTATGTCGTTGGCTGGTTACCAGATTTTTAAATTAGCTTCCTTAAAGGGTAGATAGAGCTGGTTAATCACTACTACTTTGTTCTAAAGCATGCAAGGAAATCAAGAGAAGTTTAAGCATATGTTCAACAAGGCCTATTAGGATAATTTCAATAGTATCACTGTAACCTTCACAGCAGCATCTTTCTGGAGGTGGGCAGCACAGGGATGGGATTCTAAGACCAGATGATGAGTGGTCTGTGACATTACTACCTACTTCCTCCCTTTGACACCTTGGAAGCCATGAGCACTGCTTGCTGCATGCAAGGCCCGTGTCTTCTTATTCTGAACATATATTTACAACTAGAGGGAGTTCCTAAAGTGAAAATAGGAACACACAGGCAAGCCAAAAGCAGCCTTTGTTGTCCCCAGAATATGATGCTCAGGCATCATATAAGTAGGTCCCCAACCTAGGAAGATGAAGTCCATGGGCCAGGAGGAGAAGAGTACCTTGAGACCTAATACAGAGAGAAGAGAGTAATCTAATAGCCTGGAATAGGGATGGATCTTGGAGATCCAGTTCTAGAACTCTAGGAGATGGAATCCCTGAGGTCAGGAAAGACCAGAGACAGAGAAGCCAAGGGGAATACAGTCAGGAGAAAGAGTGCAGGCTCAGGGCTAGAGATAAAGATACAGAGACAGATTGTTTGACTTTTGATACAAATGAAATATGTAAGTAAATATTTATTTAATAAGTGAATGATTAAATGAGTCATACTTAGCATCCTGCCTTGCCCCCAAAGCTCTACCAACTCTACATCTGCATCTATACTAACTCTTACTTTTACTGAAAGACTTTCCCTTCCCACCCTAACCAAGCCAAGGTCCTTGTAAGAACAGATAGTACTTTTATGCCTATGGAGCTTGTGACTGGATGCATATTTGTGCATAGGCATGCATACGAGTTCCACCTGTGTTTTTGGTAAGATGACTTGCTTCAAGACCCAGGTTGCCTTGAGTTCACAAAGGTGGGAAACAGAGGGAAGGACAAGCCGGTGCTGCCTAGCAGGCATCAGTTTGCCTTGATCTGGAGTGCTGTAGCCAAAGAGAGTGTGTCATATCAGAGGACATAGCTTATGAGAGTCTCTGACAAGCTCTGTCTTGCCCGATATGAAGGATGCTGAATAGTGCATATCCCGTGGTTATATTTAGCATCCCCAAGAGGAAACTGAGGCTGGATGGAAGTGGCTTTGTCTACTTATCCATGTCCCAGGTGATTTCCTTGACTGTACTGGACCCACTTTGTCAAGAAATGAAGTACCACATTTACAACCATGCTCCAACTCTAGGAACAGCCTGGCAGCCTTCTTCTGCCAAACTCTTTGCTGTACACACACACACACACACACACACACACACACACTGCTCCTGCTATGCACCTTCTGAAGGTCCTGCCCATCACTCAGCCTTGGAAGCAGAACCCACAAACAGCTTGATCTGCCTTAACTTGCAGAATTGAATGTCCAAGTGAGGACTCCGGCCTCAGGCTGGCTGGTGATGTGCTCTTGTGACCCAGTGCTGAGATAACCAAAAAGCAGTTTCCTGTCTAAAGACAGGAACAAAAAAAAAAGATTCTAAGAAATGGAAAGAGTCATTGATTACTGAAGGGATGTGCTGGCTCTGGCAAGCGCATGATAGAGGTGGAGGAAGTTAGGTGGGACAGTCCCCATCTCTATGTCCAGTACAGCTGTGCCATCCAATTCCTGGCCATGTACACAGGATTTTCCACAAGCTCCCTGCAGGGATACTTTCTGCCTGCTCATAACTGCCATGGAAGCATCTGTGGCAGCATCTGGATGATCTTTTGGAGTCTCACTCTGCATTCTCACACTTTAGGGAGGGAAGGCGGTAGACTCAGACTCTGGAGAAGGAAGAAGACGGAATAAAGCAGGCCAAGTAGATGAAAATTTTCTACTTCACGTCTCAGTGACTGGTTCATGGAGAGGGAGTGTGATAAAAATTCATACAGTGAGACTCCATGGTGTGGGAGGATATTGTCTCCATCCACCTTGGTACTTACACTGATGCCTGGGGCTGGGGGGGGGGGGGGCAGGGGGCAAGGGAGAGGCAACTCTCAGCAGCTGTTTACTATCTTACTGGAATTTAGTGTGAGTCCCCCAGAGACCTAAGTCCCCTGGGAGTACAAAGTGGGGCTCTCAAAAAGCAGAGTGCAAGTGACACCTTTTAAAGCCCCTGGATCAAGCCATTCCTAACATCCTTAAAATCATCAGACACTGCTTTTTCAAACTTAAAGCTGATACAGTTCCTTTCCTCCTCTTCCCCTCCCCCCTCACACAATTTAAACAGGTACAAGGGCCCTTCCATAGTCAGATGAGTGGGAGCAGCTCCCGTTCGTTCTCTCCTTTCCAACCTCCTCCAGGTTCTTGTGATTAAAAAACAGAAAAAGTCAGTAGACTAGAAATTTCCTTCCAACTCCCATCCAGTGCTAACAGTATATTCATCATGGGGCCATATTTTTTACCAGCCAGCCAGTCTCCAGTCTCAGTTTGACTCGAGTGCCTCTTAAAAGCTGAAATTACAGGTGTAGAACACCAGACCTTGCTGAGAAATACTTACTGTTGACCAACAAGATGTGGTACTTAGTGCTGATTTCACTCAAATCCTAAGGGCCAGTGTATGGTAAGGAAGTGGAAGTTTCTCTTCCGCAGGCAGGAGCATCAGCTCAGGCCAATGGAAGCATTCCAGGGGACTCACACACTTCCTGCCTTGCCACCCTCAAAGGAGGCACTCACTGTTTGCTGGGTGAATGAATAATGAGGAATTTGTAGAGTTGGAGGCCAGGCCCGATTTGTGCCATTCACTAAGAAGACTCTCTTCTAAACATCTTGTTTACTATTTATTTTATGTGTATGTGTGTGTTAACCCTTATGTCTGTGCATGTGGAAGCCACAGAGAGGATCGGATCCCCTGGAACTGCTTGGGAATGGGACTTCAGTCTCCGAGAAAGCAAGAGGATTTTACCTGCCGAGCCATTTCTCCAACAGAATTCTCTAGTTGCCTCTCATGCTTTGTGTCAACATGTGCGCTTTTCAGAGCGCACAGTGCAGTTCTTTGGCCAACTCCCCCCATGCCGAACATTCCCTTTGGTGGGATGGAAAAGGGAGAGGAAAGAATTGCACCGATTTATGCATAGATTTATCCATGTTTTGCTTTTAAGACCAAGTAACTCAAAAACCAGACGAAGTGCAACATTTCCTTCACAGGAAAACACTGCTTTACAACCCGAAGCCTGGAGGTACATTTATTTGCCTGGAGGGAATAATTACAAAATCTTGTTACCACTTCACTTACCCAGTCTTACATTTTCATGAACAAATGTGGCTCATGAAAACAATTCTTATGAGTTTTAGGCTAAGAAGGAGCCTGTTAGCTTAGAGAACCTTCTCCGAGGGGCTGGGCTGCCTGAGCTGACAGGTGGGGCTCTGAGACAGGTCTTTCTGATAGCCACTTCAGGTCAAGCAAGAAATGACACCTGTCTCAGAATACACGTCAGGCCTCAGTGACAAAGGTTTCTGGCTTTCTCTCTCCTCTGTGGATCTCTTTCAGTCATATATTAAGCCTTGAAGCCTCTTCTTTTGATTTAATACCAATATTTTGTGGTTTAAAAAAAAAACTGCCAAGATGAGCTTTATCCTGTGAATTTTCAATTTCTCCTTAAGGTTTTATTAGGTCAATATAGGGAATAAAATCAGATGCAAATTTCTTCTATAAACCACCATTTCATCGGTGATTTGTTAAGAGGATTATTTTTGAGAGGTTAGAATGTAAGTTAAAAATCTGGATTAGCAATCATCAGCTTAGAAGGCTTTTTACAAACAAACAATAGAAAACCACCCTACTTAGCATCAATATCATCTGATTCAAGGGAATCAGCATGATCATCAACCATCCTTGTGTTGTCCACCGCCTCTAATTCACCTTGGCTACAAAGAATTTGAGCCTCCCTCTTTAACAGACAAGGTTGTTGTTGGAAGAAAACTGGGACCTGCATGAGAGCCCCTGCTACTTTAAAACAAGCAATTTCATGGTAATGACCATGTTCATAGTAATAAGTAGGAAAGAGATTGGGGATTTTTCATCATTAAAAGGAGACAACATTTGGAAGAATAAGCATACATAGATTCTTTTTAATAAAATTTACCCAGTTGGCTAGTTTTTTAAGGGGGAAAGAACGACACAGTTGTTGACTTATTTGGCCTAGTTTTCTTTGCTCAGACTGATTGTCTGAGGGCTTGAAGGGCCATCCATGTCTTCTGTCTGTTCCATCATTAATAAAGTGAAAAACAGCATAGACATGTACCATTTTCCCATGGTGCCATAGCCCCCCTCATCCCCTCACTCACCCTGAAGTCCCTGGGTTATCATCAAGCTTATTAAATTTTTCCATTTTTAATTGATATCATTGGATATGCCAGTGACATAAAGCAGGCTTCGCACATCCCCTTTCATCAGTTCCACAAGGACTCACATCCTCTGAAAACTTCACAGCCTCACTTGGAAAGCATTGCGCAGTCGACTTTCACTGTGTATTTGGGTGTTGAAAATACCCAGATTATCTAGAAAAAGACAGGCACCCAGAGTTCAACATCAGCCTGGTGGGAGGCCGAGCATCAAATGGGGAAAAAAATGTCTAGGGAGGGGCCTCAATCGATATGTGCTCAATTAACTCACGGGTGTTTTAACAGAATGTTGAGTTTGGCTCACTTGCAATCTCTTTAAACCCCAGCCCTGAGACATGAGTTTCTGATATGGAGGACCCAAGGAAATCCTTGTGCAGTTACTCTATGCTGCTGTGAGGTGGGTGTAGGAAGGGGAAGCCTGTTCCAGTCAGTCTCCTACAAAAGGGCTGTGGCAGACTGTGGCCCATGAGGGGGAAATAATACATTTCAGGCAAGTGTAGGTTAAATAAGCCCTTGAGGACCAGTCCATGAACTCCACTCTAGTGGAAAATGAGGCCCACATTCCAAAGCAATTTCACAACACACCCATCCCCCCTTTTAATAACAGCCCATTTTTACATAGGGGGTTGCCTATTCTGCAATTCTGCAATAGTGAATTTGTGCTCATTGTGTTTCGGGATCACAAGGTGTGCCTGTTTCTTTCCTGCGTATCAGTTTGCAAAAAGTAATTGCCCTGCAATTCTTAATCCCACCGTTCACGCATTCCTTTCTGCATTGTCCTGGTTTGTCATGTCTGACCTGTCACCAAAGTGCTGATCTTCCTCAGCTAAAATCCATTTCAGAGCCATCTTTTCACTTCAAGATGTCTGGTATGAAGGTGTTCTGTTTTGACTAAAATAGCAAAACATTTACAGAGTGTCTTTCCCAATCCCAGCACCAACAACAAAAAAACCCATCTGCAAATGAAATGGTAGCACTTGGATTTGGGACTAGAGGGTCGATGATTTTGTAAGTATGACCTAATGAAGAATAATTGATATCTTTACCCCTTTCTGTGCTACATACCGCGCTAGCATTTTACATGCCCAGTCTTTTCTTTCTTTTCTTTTCCTTCCTTCCTTTCTTTCTTTCTTTCTTTCTTTCTTTCTTTCTTTCTTTCTTTCTTTCCTTCCTTCCTTCCTTCCTTCCTTCCTTCCTTCCTTTTTTTTTCTTTTTTCTTTTTTCTTTTTTTGTTTGTTTTGAGACAGGGTTTCTCTGTATAGCCCTGGCTGTCCTAGAACTCACTGTGTAGACCAGGCTGGCCTCGAACTCAGAAATCTGCCTGCCTCTGCCTCCCAAGTGCTGCAATTAAAGGCGTGTGCCACCACCACCCGACAGCCCAGTCTTTTTTTAATCCCCCGATGAATTTCCCTGTACAGTTTCACTCTTCTCTATGCCCATGGGCTGTGAGTGCCATTAGGACCAAGAACTGTTGCATCCTCTTATCGAGAACAGCATCTGGAACAGAGCTAGTACCCCATAAATATCTTCTGAATAGTAAAACAAACAAACAAACAAAACACTGTACAGATGGAGAAACTGAGGCACTGAGAAGTCACTTATAAGCAATTTGTCTAAGGTCAAAGAAAGAGTAAGTAAAATATTAGGCTTCAAATAAAATCTCGTAGTAAAACCTACAGTCTTCAAAGATACATCTCTCTCTCTCTCTCTCTCTCTCTCTCTCACACACACACACACACACACGTGCACGCGCACACACACACACACACACACAAAGTGTGTGTGAGAGAGAGAGAGAGAGAGAGAGAGAGAGAGCTGAGCACCCCACTGATCCACAAATTCTGAGAGGCCTGCCTTGTCCATTTTCACCTTGGACTACTGGTCAGCCGCTGAAGGATGCATTCCTACCCATCTAACCTAACCTGTCCTTACTCTGTTGGTATATTTAACTGTTTCTTGGTAACATCACTATTCCTCCCCTGTAGTGTGCCCCTGATCTATGGACTACTAATTACAACCACCACAAGGTCTATAACCAACTGGCCTTGGAGAATGGCTTTTTGGCAGCAGCTGTGAAAGCTAAATAAAGTTATTTGGAAATTAATCTGAGGTTGAACGTTGTCTCACAAGTTTGGCTTTGGGAGGGATGAAAGGAACCTATGATGTGGTATATATATACATGTGATATATATAAACTTAGATATATATCATAGAGGCACACCCACCAGTATACTGACTGAAAGTTGAAGTAAAATTATCAAAGGATAAGAAGGACTTACAACTGTGATGTAAAACATCAAGAAATATGTCCTGGATTTCTGCATTCTGCCACGTTACCAAGTATGCTCTGAGCTAAGGAGAGTTAAAAGGGAGAGCAGGAGTGAGCAAATTGAAATATCTTTAGGTAGACTTAAGTATAGCTTCTGAGATTACAATTCAGATCAGGGCTTGAGATCCATTTCAGCATTCCTCAATTGCTAGTCATCTGACAAAGGCCTGCACATAGGGAGGAGGCAGGCTGCCACTGCCTGAGAAGGGGTGCTTATCTGATCTTAGCCCATCTTTCTTCAGGTTCCAATCCCAGCACAGCTGGCCTCTACTCACAGAGGGCCTTGGCAGTACAGTACAAACCCCAGCAAGCCGAAGGCTGATGCTTGTGGTCCTGCAGGGTGCCTTCTTTGTAGGATGTGTCTGGCAGTAGAGGTGGTTTGAGGTGGCTGCTGGCAGTCAAGGGCCAGGCTCTGAAATAGGGTAGTCCCCACTTGTACCCTGATGGCTGGACACAATGCCATGGGGAATGTCCACAGGACCACAAGAAAGTAAGAAATGATGACTCAAAGGTGGCAAGTCCCTTCCTCTCCCCCCAAAGCCAGAAGTGGGAGGGGCTGATGGGCCCTCATTCCTTCATTTAGTGTTCCAGCATTCACTCATCTACCTATTCAGTGACTGATCTGCTCATCATCCTTCAAAGGGTGACAGAGTTAGGGTTTAAAATTGGGAGTGCTCAAGGCATGCTCATGTTTTAAGCATTTGGTTCCAAGCTGGTGGTACTGGTTTTAGAAGGCCATGAAACTTTTGGGACACAGGCCTAGATGATCGATGTTGCCCTCTGAGGATGGGTTTAGGACATATATGGCAGCTATAATTCCTCTTCCGTCTCTACTCCTTGACTCTCCATTTGATGACAGCCACTGCTGTGGAGCTGTTCCACCAGGCCTTAGCCTCTTTGGTGGTCAGAGCTTCTAGAACCAGGAGTCCAGGTAAGTTTTCTCTTGAAACTTTCTGTTAGGTGTGTCACCACAGTGAGGAGAGAAGATAACACAGGGCATAAAACACAGCCATAACCAAGCTCGGGATTTGGAAGAGCACAGAGTGTCTTTTGTGAGACTTCCAGGGTGCTCCCAAGGCTGACCAAACTCCAGCATCTTCATCTATACAGAGGGAACATCAACATAGCTCACCCCTCCAGGGGATGTGGCCCAGAGGCCCTGAGTATTCCCTGAGCCCCTGAAATAATTGCCTGGTACAGAGGGAGTACTCCAACCAGGTACGGTTGGTGGTTCTGTGAAAGCTGCTGCAAAGCAGGTGACTGGTGCCTGTCTCTGAGTGCCAACTGAGCAAGACCTCTGCTCTGGGTGGCTGTCATTGGGCAAAAGAGCATAACTCGTGAGCAAGAGGGTGTGTAAAAAGTGAAAACAATTATAAAGACCAGAGGAAAGTCCCTCAGAAGATGTGAGGAGTCTAGGGTCTGTCTGCCAGGAAACCCTGTCATGCCTGCCTGACAACCGTGCCTGCATAACTTCACCAGGGAACAGGAACATTTGCCCCTTGTGGGAGAGAGCTTACCTAGAGCTTCAAGTGGCCCAAGGATCAGAGAAGTCTAGCCCCTTCCAAGACAGCTTTGTGGGTCACTGTGGTTAGGAAAGGGAAACACACTGGGGGGTGGGGTGGGGTGTCTGCCATTCTATGCTTCTGCAGAGTGAGGCCCAAGAAGGACACAGGAGGTATTAACACCTCAGGATTATTTCACATGCTAGCTCCTGAGACCATCAGGGGCACTCTAAGCTGTCGCCCTACCTTCTGTTTGGCGTTCCACGGCCACCTGCAGATGCACATCTGTGATGACTTGCAGGGACACACACCAGAGTGTACTTCTGTCTGCAAGTCTGGCATTGCTCACTTGCATATTTAAAACCCTAGACGTTCTACAAACGTTTAACTGGCTTGGTTTAAAATTATCTCTCCTTAATATACTTGTTATATTCCTGTACTCTCATAATATCCATGAAGAAGTGTAGGTCCAGAGGACGGGGCTTGCTCAGGGTCATAGTCAGGGACCAAGCTGAACTAGATTCTTGTACTGAGAACTAGCTCTCCATTGTCTTTCTCATTTTCCCACAGAGCAAAGGTATCCCTCTCATGTGATGCTGCTCTGGGATCAATGGTGACAATATGGACATGCCTGTCAAACAAAAGCCACTCAAGGTGACTGTCTTTTAACAACTGACTGAAAACAAATGCCAAAGGTGTGCTTTTAGATGTCCGATGGGGAAGAGAGGTTTGAATCAGAGTCACTGAAGGATAGACTGGTGGGTTCAGAGGGAGAGGCAGGCAAGGGAGAAGATTCAGCACTCCACATATGGGACAACCCTTACTGGCCTGTGCCTCAGTTTCCTCAGGTTGGAGTTAAAGAAAGTGCCACCTTTCAGCTCTGCCCACCTGTCACCCTAACGTGAAAGGCCTTGTAGAATCCACAGTAGCCATGTTTCTAGGGAACCCCACACCAGTACCAAAATGCCCTCCTCTAGCACAGTGATTGCTATATCTGCCTTCTCCCTTGGTCAGCCCAGCATGGCTCCTCGTCCTCATACTTTAGTAGGCTTGTCCTAGTCCAGAAGCCCGGCCCACCTCTTCTGCATCCCACCACACGATCTTTCCCTTGAGTTTGTGGATTGTACCTCCTTTGCGCCAGCTCTGTCCCAGTCAGGGAGTCTCCTCACAGAATTTTACCTGAGAGAATATACTTGTTCTTCCACCTCCTCCCTTTGAACTCACCACTATCTAAAATGGCCTCCTGTGTTCATTTATACCTTAGTGTGTGATGCTGGTTTCTCTCAAGGAAGGAAGGAAGGTTCTCAACTGCTCTATTTACTGCTTATTTGCCTGACACAAAGACCTGGCAAGAAACAGGTGCTTAGTCAGTTTCAATTAGAATAAGGGGTATTGATTTCTGTGAAGAGACAGCCTGCTTGTTCCTTCCAGGCCCATGGCAGACAGAGCATGCCGGAAGCATTGTTGCAGATGCTTAAATGGTCCCTCACAGCACATTGTATGCACTTGTTCCTTGCTAATGTGAAGGTATGGTGGGGGTGGTGGTGGAGGGGCTGTCCTTGTGTTCTGTGAGTTCAAGGCTTCTATTGGGCTCCCCAGGTCCCTCATGGGGATCAGAATTCAGATTGTTCTCCTAGAACCCAAGAGCTTCTTTACCATGCCACCAAGGCTTTCTTCCAATGGAGGAGGGACTAGCGGTAGGAATTTTAAAGTACATTGGAATCAATGATGTCTTCTTCTTCTCCACATGCATCACTAGAGAGAAAGATTGTGCAGAAATGATAAAGCCAAGCAGAAAACATAACCCGTGCAAGTCTTGAACTCTGGGTTCTAGTCCGAGACTGGGAGACCCCAACCAACCCTGAGCAGGGCCTTCCCACCTTTCCCAATGGTGATCTCTCTAGTATATGGACTGACCCTGAAATGCTCCATCCCTGTTTTGACTCTGAGGCTCAGGCTCCATATGCTCCCTGTAGAAGTCCACAGGCGTGGGTCTGTTAGGGGTGAATCTGAAAATTATAGCCAAACAAGTCTTTTGCCAAGGAAACCTCACACTCAGGGAAAAAGCAGAACAGCCAGCCAGTACTCTTTAATTGATGTTTCAATTCAGACTCAATCTGCCGTGCACAAGCTTGTACCAAATGAGGGGATTTTCGTACCCATTAGAGATTCAAGACTTTCCACACACTGCAAAAATGTCAAAATTATAGCAGTGCCAACCCTCTCCTGTCTCATCATACCTGCTCCTGTATATTAGCTCCAAACCTGCGTGGTCAGCAGACTCTGCTACTGGCCAGAGCGCTCAGATCTTCACACATCCCCCAGGGCCACAGGACCACAGTTCTGTAGAGATCGGCCACTCCCTCTCCTGTGAATGTTCCAGAGCTGCAGGCCCTCTTTCCTTCAGATCCTGTGGGCCTTCACTAAATTGTGTGACAGCTTCAATGTAAATAGGACACATCTGCATGGGTTAAAAAAATAGCCACATGCCACGAAGGGCAGCGGGCTGTGTTTATTTATCATCCACAACTGGAAATCAGGTTCTGGTCTGGGTCCAGGACAGCCGATGGTTTGGGACAACCTCTAAGACATTTTGAAACAATTTCAGCTGACTATTGACTACAAAAATTATTCTCCATTTATTTTGTTTTTAAGTATTTTCCCCTACTACCTGGATGAGAGAAGAGAGCCAGCATTTGCAAAGGTGTTTGGTCATCTTGGACCAGGATCTGTCAACACACATGTCTGATAAGACCTTTGCTTTATGCTGGCGATAATGCACCTCTTTGGCTTTCTACTCTTGCCTGGAGACACATAGTGTCAGCTAAAAGGTCTTCTGAGACATCCCTTCCTCCAGTCCTCTTTACCATTCAAGCAAGTGGTTGTCATTGCCTTGCATCAAGAAAGGAGGAATGCAGATGCACAGCTCAGTCTTCATTGTGGGTCCTGCACAACTGGAACAGGGGTGGGGAAGCTCCCTCTAAAGCTGTTGCCTGTCCATGGGATATGTTCTTCTAGCTGGGCTGCCTTGTCCAGCCTCAGTGGGAGAGGATGTGCCTAGCTCAGCAGAGACTTGATGTGCCAGGGTGAGGAGACACCCAGAAGCAGCCTCTATCTTCTCAGAGAAGAAGGGACTATGGGAGGGGATACTGGGAAAGGGGCAGAAAGTGGAATGCAAAGAGAATTAAAGAAAGAAAGGAAGGAAGGAATGATGGAAGGAAGAAAGAAAAGAAGGAAGGAATGAAGGAAGGAAGGAAGGAAGGAAGGAAGGAAGGAAGGAAGGAAGGAAGAAAGGAAGAAAAGGAAAGAAAGAGAAAAAAGCTGGAGTATGTGCCATAAAGACAGTTAAGCATGCTGGAAAAGGTCATATCCTGGAAAGTGTCAGAATTGGAACCTGATACCACCACAGCCTATTCCTCACCATTGAGAGTCAAAACAGACAGACAGACAAACAGACATGTACATATATACACATATGCATGCAGACACATACATGCCTACAAAGAAGTCTTGCCAGTGGATAAAGGAATTCCTTTAGGAAAATGACATGAAAGTTATAAAAGTGACATCTTCAGTTTTCCTTAGACATACTACTTTATTTCTAAATATCATTATATTATATACACATATACATTACACAAAAATGGTCATTTTTATAGTCCGTTTTTTTCACATGCCTACATAATTTTTAATTCTATTGAATTGAACAGGTTGATGGTAAAAGGTACTAGCAATCCCACTGATGGTGTGAGCTGTGGCCCTTTTACATTGTTGACAGTAGGTTGGCTTTTGGGGGAACAGCCTTAGAAGACACCTGAAAAATGTTACGGGATTGCTGGTAACCTATCAAAACAGCACTTTAAGCAATAGCCAAGACTGCATTGATGTGAAAAGACACCCATAATACAGGACTATACAAGAGACACTTATAACTAATTTTTGTAGCACAGTTTAAATCTTATAAAAACCAAGTGTGTGTATGTATGCATGGATGTACACACTCATTTGTGTGAGTCTTGAGAATGTGCACAGTCACATGGTAGGAGAGGGGCTTAGGGGTGTTGAGAGGAATTTCCATCTGTATGCGCCCTCATCTCTAGCCTATCCAACTTTTTCTAAGCTCATCACTTAAAAGGCAATAAAGAGGGATGTTTGAAGTATTGATGGCCAACTGACACAGGCAAATCCAGTCGACTGTGGCGAGTGTTGTGCGGTGATTTTGTTACCCAGGCTACAACTCCTCTCTTGGATGCCCTGCCTGTTGATTTACCTCTGTCCCCCAGGGTACACATGATCTTAGGGCTGTCTACCTTTCTTCCTGGCTTTGAGCCATTCTCACTCCTGGTTACATATCCCAATGGTCTTACCTTCTGCATGCAGGAAAATCAACACAGTTGAGAAAGTCTTATACCCCAGAGAAAGCTGCTGAACTGAGTCCAGTGGCTAAGGAAGGCATACTCCACTCCTGATATTCAGAAGGTGGCCAAGGAACTCACAGGTCTCAGGGCCCCAGCTAAGCAATGCCCAAGGCTTCACTTCCAGTTTGAGTCAGGCCATGCAGCTGGGCCACCCACACTCAGCATGTACAATCTCAGTGTTTTAGAAGACAGATGTCCTGGCTCGTCAGTGGGACACAGATCGGGTGCTGGGTAGTAGCACCTGCCAATCAAATTGCTTTTCTGGTTGATCCCACTTTCCTGAAGTTTTTAGAGCATAGTTTCCAATCTGACTTTGGTGTTTTAGGCTGAAGTTTCAAGGACGCATCTGGACAAAATATGCTTTCCATATAGGCCAACAATTTATTTATTTATTGCTCATGACATTGTACTTGGCAGCTAAGAAGACATAAAACAATTTGAACCACTCTGAAGAAAACGGGTGCAGGGTTGTCCCCAGAGACCCTGATGGAAGATACTGAAGGCCAGTGCAGCACTGCAGAGCTTTCTGTGATTGACAGGCAGAGTTTTGAGAGGCAAACCCAGCAATGCCATTCCTGCCAGGAGCTCCCATATCTTTCTGCTCCAGCTTCTGCTTTGGCACAGAAAAAAAGACCAGAGACATATGTCGGAAGCCACATGTGATGGTTCAGATTGAAGCTAGTGTGAGGACCTTTGTCACCTGCCTCTAATGCCACGGTGCAAGGACATTTTGAAAACACATAGTGCACTGCTAAATTTGCTCCCTTCAGTCTTTCTCCTGACACCGAAGGTACTCGTCTCCTTGTCTATCCTCTGCTCCAAGAACAGAGCTCAGCCAGGGAACTGACAGGAGGAGGAGAAAATGTGCATCCAGGCTCCCCAGTCTTCTGATGGATGATGCTCAGGCCACTGCACAAGTCCTCTAGAACTTCCCACCAGGCTCATCAGCAGGTATCAGCCATGTACCTATTAGGATTTAACAACTTCCCTTCATTGCTTGCCTTTACCTTCCTGCCCTGTTCCACACTGCCCTCGTGGTGCTTCCTGGGTCACACTTTGCCACTGCCAACTGCTTGTGTTGCATCCTTGTTACAGGATCTGTTTATGTGGTCACCATTCAGACACTTCCTACCACAGTCCTGGCTAGCATTTAAGACAGAGGCTGTCAATTAAAGGTCTATGATTGTTCCTGGCACATAGGCGCATGGGCCTGAACAGTGTTTAAAAGAATCCAAATCAGTGTTCTTTTTTTTTTTTTTTTTAAATATAAGATTTAACAGATAAATGTGAATTCTTGGCTTTTATTGAAAAGAAAAATCCAGTTAGTTACCCTGGGCCTGCGTCTCTTTATGGGACACGGGGTAGGAGCTGGATGGCAAGGCTTCTTTATCTAGTCCTTTCTTTTCTCTTCTCTTCTTTTTTCTTCTTCCCCTCTCTCTCTCTCTCTCTCTCTCTCTCTCTCTCTCTTTCTTTTCTTTCTTTTTTTTTTTTTTGAAACAGGGTTTCTCTGTGTAGCCCTGTCTGTCCTGGAACTCACTCTGTAGACCAGAACTCAGAAATTCACCTGCCTCTGCCTCTCAAGTGCTGGGATTAAAGGCGTGCGCCACCACTGCCCAGCCTTTATCTAGTTTTTAGAGGTGAACCTGCAAGACTATGCTTTCCTGACGGCCCAAGGCACTGCATGGGACAATAAGGTCTAGATTGTACACAGGAAAACATGTGGGCAGAGTGATGGCTTGGCCAGGGGTACCAGGATGTCTGTCAGTCATGGGAAACCTACAGGAAAACCTGCTCTCTGCTGGCAAGTGTGTCTCTGTCAGATGATTGGCCAAGCTCTTCCCTTTGGGGTTTGGTGCTAGCAGACAAGGGGGCTTTTGCTGTTATGCTTATGTTTTACAAACAAATACAAATTAAAAAAACCAACCTCTGGAAAACATGTTCAAAGCACACGTAAAGATGAATCTGGAACTCTATTTCAAGCTCCTTATAACTCCACTGTACAGGCTGTTCTTTCTGTATGTAAAGTGGCACCTGAGAGTTCAGGAGAGACAAGGATGTCAACAGAAACCAAGACATCATCATCCACGCTAACCCTGAGTCTGAGAGGTTCTACAGCTAGACTGGTCAAAGCAAAGGGGAAGTCCATCTCCAAAGAAGCAGCCTTCGACGTGGTTAGATTCATCTAGTCAACACTGCAAACCAGGGACCCCTGAGATTGTTTTACTGCAACAGATATATGGGCCCAAGTCCTTGCCAGCTTCAAGCCAACCCAGCCTCTCCTTTTGGGAATCTGCAGGGAACTTGGTTAGACTGTGGAAGCTAGTTTCATTTACAATGGCTTGGGGCCATGCAGAAGCTGGAATGAGTGTACATGGCAAGCACAGCCCTCTCCCTGCAGAAGCACTGGCTTAGATATATGAGCTACAGCTTAAAAATGGCTTATGAGTACAAGTGGGACAGACGGTAATGAAAAGGAGTGTGGCGTGGTCCAAAAGTCTGGAGTGCTGGACAAATAACTCACTCGAGAGGGCATCAGACTAAGGGATTCATTGAGCTAATTCATGGTGGAATGACAGCTTTCATGGGAGGTAACTACTGCATTCTGTGGCCCTGTCCTCCATTCTTCACCTGTCGGGACGGTTTGGTTGTTGGGAAATGCCATGCAATCATGGTAAGGTGCATGCTATGTAAAGTGCTAGGAAACATCGATGTAGGGGAAACACCCCTCCAATGGAATCATATTTATCATCATTATCAGTATGGCTATACCATGCTACATTTTTCCTCTATAGTTCTGAGGTGTAACTTTCCCCATGCATGCCAGCAAACAAACGGACTTGAACTAGGACTTAATTATGGATGCAGTTTCTATTCTTCCAGACCCACTTCCAGATCTACACTGGGCTCTGGTAAATGGTGCCTAATTGGCCTCAGTGGGCAAATCATTGAGAAGTAGGTTGAATTGGGCTCTGAAAGAATTCAGGGTCTTAGATGACATCTCTCAAAATCTGTGTCTGTCTCTAATTACCCTTGTTGACTTCCCTCTTCTTTTATGTTTATCCTCAGGTAGATTCCTATTCCTGCTGTAGACCTATAGCCTACAACACTCCATGCTTTCTCATCTTGCCTTCCAATCCCAAAGACTACTGCAGAATTGAGACTTAGTGGTCAAGCACTGTCATGAGTATATCATTGATGTAATCATGAAAGACCTAATATCATTCTGGGAGGAAGAAAACCTAGAGAAAGTAGACTACAATTGAGCCAGCACCACAGAACTGGATGCAGGATAAATTCTAGAACTGCAGAGCCCAAACAGAATCTCTTGAAGAAAACCCAGCAGCTAGCATCAGAAGAGGGAAAGAAAACTAACAGGCAGGGGACAGCTGTATAGCACTATTACACACCAAATGCATTTTGTGCACAGGCTCATGAAGTGCTCCACCCCCCACACCGTGTCACAATATTGGGAACTATCTAAGTACCTGAGAAAGCTTAGCTATGGGTTATAGCGGCCACAGGTGTGCAACCAAGCGAGGCCCACCAAGCTTGCTGACCTGCTGACTCCAGCTGACTGCGAACTCTGCTGTGACACATCAAGCCAAGAATCAGAACACCTGTCGAGACATCGCCATGCCTCTGGTCACATAAGACAGACTACAACTGGTCTGACCCTACTAGAGGCCCACAGAACACTTTGCACCTGCCTCCCTCTGAGGGTGAGCAACCTTCACCAAAGAAAATAAGGGCATGGAAAGCCTCCGCCATTTGAAACTGTTCATCCCCCGTTTCCGTGAGGATTTCTGCTTTGTTTCCTTGAAAGCTTTTGTTCTTCTGTCATCACACTGAAACCACCTTAGAGGAGTAACCTGCTCTGATCTGGAAGAAGTCAACTACAGTGCTGCGCCTTGCCCTAGAAGGAAGACCTGTTTGCTCGATGATGCCGCGGACTCTTTCCTCCTACCTCATAACATCCAAAGCTCACTGGTCCTTCTTCGCAGGTATCTCTGCTGTCCTGCTGTCTTCTCTGTACTAATACAACATACCCTTTATACATCATGGTCTCAGTGGTCTTTGCATCTGCTAGTTCTCCAGCATCAACCCTGATTCTCTCCACCAGAGGAATTGCTCTGAAGTACCAACTCTAGATTCACGCAACTGCTCAGTGTCTTGTTGCATACTGCCTTACATGGAAACTCATTCTCTTCTAAATAGTAGAACACTTTTCTGCTGTTCATCCTCAAAGGAACTGGGAACATAACATCTTTAGAATTCTTCCTGCTACCCTTGACTGAATGCGTTTAAAAATTGAATCAAAATTCATGTCAACACAACACACACATTATGAGCCTGGCTTTTGTTATTGCTGGAGTTGACAGGAGTTTAGCTTGGAGCTTTTTGTAAGTTGTTTGTTTTCTTTGGCCTTGGCCATTCTGTCTCTTTTGCATAGATATGTTGTTCATGGACATTTTTATGCTTCCATTATACACACACACACACACACACACACACACACACACTATACAGATCATGATGACATTCCTCTCTACCTTCTATGAACCTGAACAACACTTATTTTCCTTTTACCTTCAGCTGCGGGGGGGGGGGGGGGGCTCAACTCTGGCATCCAGATGCCCCCCAGCACTGATCTGCAAGTGTTAGCTTTTCTAGCTGTCCTTTAATAGCTCATTTTATTCATCACTGTATATACTCACCTTCCAGGGCAAACTGTGGTATAGATAGTACAAAAGCCCAGTTCCTATATTTAAATACATTTAAATGCATGAATGACTGAGAACAAGGAGGAGCATGGCATGTGCTCACACCTTCCCTGGATGAATGTAAGATGATATTCTTATAAGGACAACTGAGGTTACACCAGCACAGCAATATCCTACCCCGTGAGATAAAATGATAGTAATTTTGGGTAATTATTTCAATTGACATTCCTTTTGGCTCCTGATGCTATGTCCAAGGTATAAACATGTCTCTATTTCAGCTTTTACCCCTGGAATTAAGTGATTGGTGTGAGGAAGTCATAATCTTTGACACAGTCTAGAGCCCAAGGAATGGGGAAGAAACCTGAATGTGTACTATCTACAACTGGAAGATCTGGGGAGGGAAGTGGGAATTCTAGGTTTCTTTGACCATCTCACTTAGAAATCTTTTCCCTCCTTGTTCACAATATGATGGTATAATATTCCAAGGGCATTAAAACAGGGCCAAAGGTTTTACATGACGAAAGGCATTCTTGATGGCGAGTGTTTGCAATAGTTTAATATGTTTACTGGGGTGGTTACTGTATTCACCTTTGAAGCCTAAGTGTGATGTCCTACAGATGCAAGCCTGAGTCACAGTCCTGTCACTTATCTTAGGGACCTAACCTCTATGAACCTCACAACCCTTACTAGTTAAACATAATAATAATAATATAATAAATAATAACAAAATAATAATTTAAAAGCACCAGCTCTTCTAGGGCTACTATTAATAATAAGGTACAGAAAGCACCCACTCTAGCCCCTACCATGCTGGCCACACTTAGACATATTGCTTTTCTTTAGGAGCTAGAGAGAACGAAAAGGTTCCAGATCATCTCACCACCTATCTCGGCTCTACTGAACACTAAGATGCTAAGCCAACCATGTGCATTACTTTGCTGTTGCTGTCATAGAAATGACCACAGAGTGAGGATCTTAACACGGCCACCCCACCATTTATCATCCACTCCCGAGTTCTGTAGGACAGAAATATGGCAGAGTGTGGCTCAGCTATTTGTTTGTTCTGGGTCTCACAAGGCCAAAGGCAAGGTGTCAGCCAGACTGTCATGTTTTCTGGAACTCAGAGAATGATTCTACTTTCCAGACCTTTCAGGTCATTGGGAACAGTCTGCTCCACGTGGTCACAGGACTTTTGGGAATTGGTGGTTGGCCTAGAGTCCTCAACTTCTAGAGGCCACCCACAGCCTCTGGTTAGGGCCCCTTTCTCGAGGGGCTTTTTCTTCCTCGCTTGGAATTCTCTGACCTCTTTTTCTTCTGTACCTCTCTTCTTTGCCCTTCCACAGTACCCCTTTCTGCTTTCCTGTTCCATGTTATTTTCTCCTTCAGTGCTATGGATGAAATCCAGGCTTTAGTAATTGTAGAGCATGTGTTCTCCCACTGAGCATATACCCTCAGCTTCAACTGCCTCCTCTACTTTATAGTGTTAATGACTACTTAAATGATTCTGAATACTTGGTTTGAAAAACAGTCTAGTTCCTTAATTCTTTAATGGCATTAAAATGAGATTTTCATTCTATTTGCAAAGTCCCTGCACACCATGCATGGCTGAGTTTTGACCAAATAACCAAAAGGTAGAGGCTGTTGGAGAGAATCTTTACATCCTGTTGAATACTCCCTAAATACTGCATTTAAGATTTGAATCAAAATCCATGCCAGCATAGAACACAATATTTGCTTGTTAATTTTTTGGTCATTTCTGGATCTGGCTTAGCTTGGACCTTTGTTTGTTTGTTTTTTTGTTTGTTTGTTTTACCCCCAAAATAATGAGCCTTTCTCCTTCCCTTGGGCGACTGAAGCTCAGTTCAATTTAGAGTTTTAAAAAGCATTTATCAGAGAAATCCTCTTTATTTTCTCTTTTCTAATTTTTCTTCAAGGAAGTCTATAGCACTTTAAGGCATTTAAGTGTTATAAATTTAAAGTTTTTATGTATGAAGTTTGACTAGTGTCACCCAGTGGGGTCTAAATCTAAGGGGTGGGTATGGATCCTGGCTTGATCCCAGCAGAACAGCATGGGCTGAGAACCTCGAGATGCCAATCAGAATGCTTCTTCTCACTGGCAAACAACCATGCTCTCATCAGTTGATCAGATCCATCTCACATGCAGCATCAAAATCCCGGGTCTCCGTTCCGAAGAAATGCTTGCAAATATGCCTAAAATGCACGTAAAAAAGTGCTTCCTCCAGTCATAACTGTCACACCAAGAATGACAATGTAAATGTCTAGTTACTGTGGACAGTGAAGTCTGCGTTGGCAGAGGGATGTCCTTACAATGCTAGAACCACTTTTTGTGCCCACTAGAAAACACTGAGGTGGGTCCAACTAACCACTCTGAAGTAGAATGGTTACCCAGAGGAGCTGTGAGGAGAAAAATACAAACTCCCAGGAACCTGCATTATACAATGTGGTAAATGCTTCATACATGTGTTGTAGATGCACACAAAGGGCACATGTACTGATCAGCAGGGGCCTGTTACACTGCAGAAGAGAAACATAAAATCACTGGCAGACAGCCTTGGAGGTGAATTCTGACCAGAAAGACAGAGACGGAAGCCCTTTAGATTCGGCACACAGTAGACGATCAATACATACTGAAAGAATAAAGCAAATGGTCTTTTCAAGAGGGGAAAGCATGCCCCTCCCCCAACCCCACTGCCAATTAAAACAAGTCTACCAAACTCACGACTCAACCCAGTATATACAAGATTCAGCCCACTCTTTCTTTACTGTGGATGGGCAGGAAGGAAATGCTTTTCATTATAGAGTGCAGGCAAGGAAGATTTGGAATGCAGGCAACCTTGCTATATTTTAAAATAGAACAAAACAAAGAGGGCTCTGAAAAGCCAGATCCTACAAACCAGATCTTAACCATGTGCAGCCCCCTGGGATCTGCCTCTGGTGCTGCGCAGGGCAGAAGAGCCCAGAGGAAAGAGGAGCTTATTTTCTGCAATGGCAACCCCTTTGGCAGAGGAATTCAAGAGCAAGGATAAGTTCAGGCTAAGCTCCCTTCCTGCATCAACCTTCAGGCCATCTACAAGTGGCTGTTCTGGTGGCCTGGTATCCTCAAAGGAGCTGAAATATTTCTTCATCTTCAAAGGCAAAGAGTCTTGGCTTTGCCTGTCAAACATCAGTGTAAATGAAGCCCCCTCCAGTCCCTGAAGATCACATGTCAAGGGGCCAGGCTTGTATGAAGGCTGTGGTGGCCTCTTCGTTCTTAGAGGCAGGACCAGAACAGCAGGCAGACTATGACAAAATGTTGTTAGGATTTAAGTGGTGTTTTTGAGTTCTTTAATGATTTTTCCTTTTGGCTAAGTAAAGAAAGCAGACAGAAATACCCCCAGTGACTCCCAGGATTTTAAGACGAAGAAAGCAAGGAACCTGTTTCTGAAGGATAGATGCTTGCCCCTGGCTGCTGCTGCTGCTTCGTTTCTGTTTGTAGCCGGTTACGGTATGCAGTGTGGCTACTCTGCAAACCATAAGCTGGGTTCTAAATTGTACCAGATGCTCATCTCCTAGCTTGGCCTCACTGCTTTCATCAGCCTTTCATAGTTTTTCCTGATATACACCCTTGCCATTAAGAGTGTGGTCCTCACATCAGCATGAATGTCACCTGGGAGCAAGATGCTAGAGAAGCAAAGGACACACTGATCTAACTGGGCCTTTGGCTTTTGACTTTGCCACCTCTTTCTCCTTCTCTCTAACTCTGGCAAGTCTACCTGGGCAAACAGCAGAAATGCAGACCATTAGGCTGCACCTGGGCCCCAGAGGAATCAGAATCTACATCTAACAAGATTACCTGTGGATGCCAAATCTATTGGAGGCTACTTGATTCCTACAGTGTTAACCTTTTAGGCTCTGCTGCTAAATTCTGATCTCACTTGGCACCAAAGGCCAATGAAGGGAGTCATCTGTCAACATGTTAAGTTGGTGTGCTTGCTCCTCCACCAGAACTGTATAATATATTCTATATGTAAACCTGCATTTTTTTTCAACCTGAGCACACAGGGTTCCCCTCCCCCCTCCAACTCCCATGAGTCAGAACTGGTCCTGAGCTGAGAATCACCATCACCACCAAGGAGCCGCCAGGCTGTGTTAATTGCTTTCTGGGTGGTGGGGAAGGGGGCAGGGATAGCATCTTGCCTTTGATCAGGAGGGAGAAGTAATGGTTTTACTTACATCCTGCTTTGTCTCTGCACAGGCCTAGAGGTCGGGATACATTTCAAGCTCCCTCTTTCTTCCTGGTATTCTGTTACTGCATACATACCTCCACCCTGGGCTTGGGGGTGTGGAAAGCAAATGTGCTTTGTGGTACACCCACATGACAAGCTTCAAAATGGAAACAATATTTAAGTTAAACCTGGAAGATCAAGTTTGCTCAAAGCTCACAACACAGGGATCTTTTGAAAACGTTAGCAGCAGGTCCCTGTTTGATGGAGAGAGGCAATTCTTGATGGAGAAATGAGGCCCCATGAGCAGATGCCAAATTCCCACTCAGCTGGCTCCACCCCACTTTATTCTGTATAAACACTGGAGATAATAACAATACACCTAGGCAGAGCCTGCAGAATTTCAGAGTGACTTTACTTTTTAGGTACATAAGGAGCGTTTCTGGAGCCGGGTAAAGATGTGGCGCATAGGCCCAGGAAGGGTTCCATGAGAAGATGAAGGTAGAGCCAAGGATGAGAGGCTACAAGCTAAAGAACAACAGAGGAGATTGCCCTCAAGCCACCAGAAATCTAGGGAACACAGGACAGAGAGACATCCTCTCAGCACTAGGAGACACCACTCTGTCCACATCTTGATCAAAGTTTTTGGTACTTTGCTGTGGTAGCCATGGCAAGGAAAGATGCTAAAGTGAAGCACCCTCCTGGTGCAAATGCTAACAAGGTTTTCTGTTGCTCAGCACTGGGCAGTGAGCTCATGATTATGTCATGGCCCACAAAGATTACCTCTGGGAGATAGGGCCTGGGCATGAGGACCCAGAGGCTAGAGTCTCTTACAGGCTGAGGTGCTTTGTCAGGATCCCACAGAGAATACATAGCCAGACTGGGTTTACACATGGGCAGTCTAAGCCTAGACCCCATTTTCAGGCCCAGTGGGCAAGACACTTGATAGAAGTCTATAGGATATATCAGATAATGATTTTAGGGACTATTATCTCTATTGTAAGGTAGAAACTAACATTCTATCATTTATATTTTATAGGAGAAGAAACAGAGGCCACTTAAATTCAATACATGGCCTAGGCTCTGAGAACAGCTAGTGTTGGAGTGGGATTTAAACCAGACCTGTGAAGGCTCTGGATGCCCCAGTCATTGCTTGCAGCAGGGGCTAGGATCTGCTATGCTCTTGTGTCAGGTGTCTCCCTCTTTAGAACATCACTCCACTCTCTGCACCTCCACCCAACAATACACCCTGATTAGCATTCCATTCACCATGCCCTAGTATGTACACTATACCCCAGTGTATTCAGAAAGCTTCCCTCCCTTCCTCGGCTCTACACGGAAGTTACCCTTCTGCTGAACAGCGAAGCGGCTGGCTTCCTGGATATAAAGTGTATGAAGTGGCTTCAGCTAGTAGACCAAAGTTCAACGGTCTAAGTGAATTCCAAGAATTCTTCTAGGACATGCATGTACATTGCTTCTATAAGTAGGTATGGTATTTTCAATTGGGGGTGACTTTGCCCACAAGGGAACATTCAGCAGTCTTTGGAATCAGTTTTCATTGTTGCATGAGGGTGGGGGAGGGAGGAAGGAATGCTACTAGGATCCAGTATCCAGAGACTCATGGATGCTCTTAAGGATCCCCCAATATACCTTATGCAAGACCAAGAAGTATCTGGTCCTGATTGTTAATAGCACAAAGATCATAAACCTGGAATACTGCATTCCATTATAGAAACCAGCTCCACTGTTCGCTCTCTGCAGCTTCCTGGGGACAACTTTCATGAACTCCCTAGGGTCCAGTTATCTTGAAATTAGAACTGCTAAGAAGGTCTGCCTCGTGAGTTTGTTAGAGGTAATAAGTTGGTACATAACAAATGTAAACTATGTGGCAGGGTAATGGCTCAGGGAAGTTGCCCTTATTATTTCTGAAGCTGGACGTTAAGCATCAGACTACGGGGCTTCAAGAGCTGTTGTGTGGTATAATTTGGTCATTTTAGCCAGGGCAAAGAATCTCAGAATTAAGAATGGCTGACCTAGGCACTTACTGTGTTTGTACATACAGAGCAGGGTTCAGCATAGAGGAAACTCTTGTTTTAACTGAAAGCAAGCATAACAAATAATTTACACTACCCTCTCTAAAGTCCTTCAAAGACTCCAGCAGCCACCTTTGGAACCTTCTCAAAGGTTCCCACTTCTCAGTGCAGTTAGCATGTTGCCTTCACAGCCCTAGCGATTGTACATGGTTTAAAGGATCCCGTTCACAAAACAACCTCGTTAAAGCAATACTAGATCCCCTACCTGTTTTGTTTTTGTAGTTTTTAATTAAGCAAAATTAGTTCTAAAATATCTGGGCTGGAGATCAAAAAGTCTTCTTCCTGTGCTACTGTTTGCCCCACTACACTGTTAACTATCATCTTACTTTATACCCCCTGCCCCAGCCCTTCCACAATTAGAGTTTTAATAAGGTGACATAGGCTTTTGTTGGTTAGATGGAGTGCTTAGCACAATGCTTAATATACATTATACTATACTATGTGTATTACATGAGATATATGGTGCACAATTACTTATATGTATATATCTATCTCATTATTTGATTTTCCAGCTGACTCATTGTGAGTCAGCTGATGCACAAACTTTTAGAAATTAACCTATGTGGGGACAGACATTGCACGAGGCTTAGGAGCTGTGTCTTCAGAACACTTCGTCTATGATGGCTCCTAGCAGTCACACAGGAATGAAGATGTGGCAGAAGGTAGGGTGGTAAATGACATAACTAAGTTCTAGACAGGCTTCTCTACCTCCTTAGAAGCTCTATGCAACCTCTCTTCTTCAACTCAGGGTAAGACAAGACTTATATGCTGTGACAGAAGACAAGCAAGTACAGCCTTGTATGGACAAAGAGAGCCTTTGGCGTAGGCTACCTTACACCCAGGACAAGTAGGTCTCATCGCTGTGACTCTGGATCCATGGCTATGCAGCTCATGGGATGCCAGTGGGGTCTGTTGGTTCCTACTATCCCACACTCTTAACACTACTGCCGTTTCCTGTCCTCTTCTTACTTCCTCTGTACCTTACCCTTTCCTCATCCAGTCCTGGTGTTCAGGCCACACCGGCGATGCATCTCTCTGTCAACTGTGGAACTCTTCAAGCTGATATCTAAAAACCTACTTGATGCTAGTTTATATATTAGGAAGTCACCTGACACTAAACAGGATGTTTTTGAATTCTCATGATCATATCCTTACTTTGAAGTAATTAAGAGTATCGATTTTACTCCTCAAGTTAGTGCATGCTGCTAATTCCAGCACCTGAGAAATGGGGACTGAAGGATAAGAAGTTCAAGTTTAGCTTTGGGGCTATATAGGTACAAGGGTATCTTGGGCTACATGAGACCTTGTCACAAAGAACAAAAGAGAAAGAAAGAAAAAAGAAAGAACAAATAAACAAAAGAAAGAAGAAAAACAAGAATATTAGTTATTTGGGTAACATAGTCAAAAGAAGGGACTTTGTCTAGTTTCTGTTGAATTGCACATAGTAGGTACTCGAAAAATATTGGTGGAGCTCATTATTAAACATGCAGGCATTAGTTAAGCCTCATCTATTGTGGTATGTGACTCTTTCCCCTCCCAGTGTCCTCTTTCATTTCTTTTCAAATAATCTGAATAATTTGTAGGCAGGGGAACAGGGGCTTAGCCTTTAATCTCATCAACAAAGGACCTTCCAACGAGGAGACATTCTTTTGGCTGTGGTTGTGGGCATTTCAGATATAATTACATTTTTCACCCTAAAATTTCCCAATGAGATTAAGACTTAAGCACGACGCCTCCATAACCCTCTCTCAGAAGTCTGCACTCCGAGCCCTACCCACTTTCACACAACTTCTGAAGGATACAGCTGCTAGCAGCCATGCGACACGGAGCACAAAGGTCTGTCATTTGATGATGCCCTGCTTGCACAATTCCTTGAAACCTCTTGAGAATGCGTCACCACCAGCAAGTGTGCACATGCTTTTTTTTTTTTTTTTTTTTTTTTTTTTTTTTTTTTTTCGAAGGAAATACAATCCAGCCTTTCTCAACAAGCTGTTTCCAATATTTCCTGTATCTATTCAGGGTCAGGGGAGATAACAAGAGCAGTGTCTGGGGAAAAGGCAGCTTTAGAATTCTTTTATGTAATCTTGCTGGGTTTAGGGTATGCGTTAGAATTTCTCCTAACTTTAAAACATGGTGATCTTTCTCAAGTACCTGGAAGTTCCAATCCTCTTCACTAACCTAATTATAACAGGCCACTGATGGTGCTAGTCTACTGTGAATGCCCAGGCACTGAATCTGGAACCTGTGAGTATATAATTTTTATTGCCTAGACTGCTTCCTCATCCTTGTGAGAATTAGCTATGACCCATTTTTTTAACACGGAGATATATAGGAAGATGGTTTCCATTTGTCACTTTGGCAAGACATGTCACTGTGGAGCAGGGATAACAGGTAGATGAGTGCTCAGTTTCAACACAGCATAGGAGATAGGCAGTAAGATCCTAAGATCCTTTTACTGGTGCTTCCAGACATCCTGGCACTGCCCTCCTATGCACTAGAGTGTCAGAAAACAACACACAGTTATTTCATTGGAGCCTCATAAGAACTTCAGATCGAAGGAGAGGGAAAGACCAGTTTCTCATTTCTAGATCAAAATGCTGAAACTCAAGGTATTAAATAATGAGCCATGAAGGGCAAGCTCTAGAATACACAGATACCACTTTCAATCCCCCAAAACTTCTACAGGCAGAATGACTGTTCTATTCATGGAAAAGGATGAGCAGGAAGAGGCAAAGGTGTTGGAAGAAGTCATGAGAATAGGGAAATGAAGTGGTTAGTGGGAAAGGGTCTAGCGAAGGAGAGGAAGGAGATAGGAACCTTGGTTTACTTCATGGTCTCAGCACAAAAGGCCTGTCTTCAGTTGCCCATGGGAAAGGGGGTTGGTGGCAAGCCAAAAGCAGTGATCTGGAAAGGTCATGTGAGGGATACAACTGAAGCCAATGCAGTAAGTAAGATACCCACTGAGCAGCTTTGGAGAAAGACATGCCTGGTTGTGAACCCAGCATCCCCAGTCCTCAGATTCTAGACTCTGGTGATGAGCAAAGAGTTCCCTCTCTCTGTTCCCATGTGGTAGCTGCCAGGTGAGGAGGCGAAAGCCCTTGGAATGGTTACAGATAGCAGGGTTCAAGCCAGTTATGCTTAGCAAACAATGGGGGAGGAAAATCAAAATAACGTTCTGTGACTCATGAAATTTGTATGAAATTCTTGTGTCACTATCTACCAATTCACTTTACGTTAGAAGTTCACCATCTTCTTTCCCTATCCATCTGGCTGCTGGCTGCATAGATACTGCAATGATAGAACTGAGTAGAAGCATCTGAGCCCTCAATTCACCGTGTCATGCTTTGCTGCTCTTCCCAACCCCACTGTTAAGGTAGCAAGGCTGCCTTGATAGCCTTTTAAGCTAAGCATCTGTCACCTATAGATAAAACACCACTTTCCCACACATTCCATGCCCTCGAATTCAATACAAGACCTAGGAAGACAAGATCAGTTGAGTTATAAGCAATGTCCTTCCTGTTTTTCAGAGTTCTGCTTTGAGGGCACTGGCCATCCTTACTGGGCTTATAAAATTCTCCCCAGCCGTAAGACTTGTGTTAGCAGGGGCAAATGATGCTCCTGGACTCTGGTGCTTCCTCCTTTGCCCTTTTTTGACTCTCCATTCCAAGGAGGGAAAGATAATTCTCTACTGTGCCTGTTGTACTGAGGCCCGGGAGCCTGAAGAGCCCTGGCGATTGGCAATGGGAATGATACAGCCACGCCCCTCCCTTCTCAGAAGAAAGCAGGCCGCTCTCTAGTTTCCCAGCACGTTGCCCATCCTCAGACATACAAGGCTGAGAAGGATTTCTTATGACATGTTTTCATCATGTTCCCAAGTTTGGGCCTGGTGCCAAGGAACGAGAACACAGAGAATAAATAAAACCGTAAAACCAACCAAAACCAACAGCCACCAGAGCCAGGACTAGAAGCATCAGTTTACAGACCAGTTCTATGAGGCAAAGGAGACCTGCTTTATAATGGCAGCTGTCAGAAATCAGAGTGTAGACAAGGGAGGAGCTAGGCAATCATATGATCTATTAATTATACTACAAGCTGATTCAAGGTCTCCATAGTGTGTCTCACACCCAGCAGGGGCAAGGACCCTTCAGAGCATTGCCAGGAATAGATCAGCGAGCGGGGCAGTGGTAGTCCTCTCTGCTCCTTAGGCCTTGGTTCCCCACTCTGCCTGATAGCTAAACAGATGTCAGTGTTATAAAGAGATCCTAGTCCATCCACGGGGAAAGAGAGGTGAGCGGTAAGGTTCTGTGACAACCATCACAGGACTAGGATTATTGCCTTCAAAGGCCTAAGAGTGGAAACACAGCTTGAACTAAATCTGTGCTGCACCGTGGTACAGCGCTTCCCAGACACGCTGCTCCTGGGACCCTGGAGAGTTGGCCTTCTGGCCCCATCAAGGTATGTTACAAGGCCTTAGCCCCACTTCAAAATGAGAAGGTTAGAATTTGGACTTTCTCTACATGACAATTTGAAAATTTGTTTCTGAATCCTTATTTGAACTTTCTGATTTTTCTTCTACATACAAAAAAAGGCATCGAGCAGTAAACACGAAGGGCTAGAGAGAACACAGGCTGTCCCGTGCAGGTGGCAACTGCAACTGTCACTCTGGAACTATGGCCTGGGGCTTCCTCTTATCAAAGGTCATTGAGATGTCTTTAGTCACAAATGACATTTCCTTTTTATTCTGGATTAAATGGGTTTGCCAGGTTTATTGAGAGACATGCCCTTCTCTTTCAAAGAGCATAACAATTTTTCTTCTAGATGTTTCTAAGAGAGCAGTCGCTGCCACTCTGTCAGAGGTCCTAAGATTCTTCTTGGGGACAGGCGGAATCTGAAGTTGCCTATACTGTGACCACCACCAAACACATTCACAGGGAGGACCTGATTTATGAGCATGCTCAGTGTGTGTCAACCAAACCAGAGCAGCCCTGGGATGCAGGAACCTTCACGAAAGGTTGAAAGGATTGGAAGAATGCCTCCTTCAAACTCTTTTCAATGATTAAAAAAAAAAAACTTGTAATGGCTTGAAGACCAGCTGTAAAGCAAATGTGTCCTAGTGGTCACCGATCAGGATCTGCCTAGAATGGGGCCCTGAAACCCAGACCTCTTATCCTGTAAGGATGAACCACTTGGCTTAAGGACTGGCTCAGCTGCTGTACTCCATTGTTCTTCCTATTAACACGATTTACTGGAAAACAAAGCGAAAGGAATACAGATCCCTCTCGCAGCAGCATCGTGCCAGGGCAGAATGAAGTCACAGGAACGGGCAGGAGGGTACCTCGTGTGGGAACTACTGGCAAGGAGGCAGGGAAGCAGAGGGAAAACCACCTTTCCGGTTGGTGGAGCCAGTGGAGCACGGAGCCCTTCTTTCTTGCTGTGGGTGCTGTCTGGCTTCCGCATTTGTTGAGAGCTTGCGGAAATGCTTGGAAAGGGTTGAGGCTGAACGTAAAAGAAAACTATGCTTCAGCCTGAGACAGTGCCCATCAGTCAGAGGGCTGCAAGGTGACCTCTGAGCATATCTAGCAGCAATGGCTAAGGCAAGGGACAAGAGCTGCCATCTTCCTAATCGGCAAGCCTCCCAGGAGGAATCCAGAATGCTGTCACTGAAAATGCCACGCTGGCCTCATAATCTATTGCTGATGCTGTGGATGAACTCAGATCAATATACAGGACAGAATGAAGTTCTACCCCCATCTAGGGCCTCTGTTCTGTAAACTACTCATCGCTGGGAACTGGGGATCCTCTGAGAAGCAACACATACAATGTATGAGGTCCTAATTACAAGGCAAAAGTAATGAAGCAGGGTAGTTACAAATGATCAAACCTATTGCTCTGGTATCGACCAAGACAATAAGGGCACAGGGACCCTGACATCTCTCAGCACTGGCTCTGGGACCTCCTCCTGCTCTAACCTATGGCACACTTATAGGCTGGACTTTCCAATGTGTGCAGGCTTCCCCTCCTCCTTTTGGAATTCAGGATTTCATATTCCACCTACTCATTTTAGCTTAATTTCGCCAGATGTGAGCGTCTGGATTCCTCCAAGATTTGCGCCCCCTCTCCACATTCCTCCCCTTTTTTGGGCCATTTGTATGATTTTTCTAACCTCACTCCAACACCTCCCAAATTAGTGTCATCCGTGGCTCCCCTCATTTGCTCTTTACGCCCCTTTACAGATCATTAATAAAGAGGTTAAGTAAGACCAGACCACCACACAATGAAGCAAATGGCAAGGGAGGGTGTGGGTGGGCAGCGAGCTCCTCATGCGCCATCCCTGGCAGGAGAAGGATATGCACAATGCCACAATACTCGGCCAGCTGCTTCCCAAGACTAGCCCATGGTCATTCATCACTACGCTTTGTTTATGAGTTCTTAGCCAGCTTCCAGGTTCTGAGAGTGTGATCACATCCAAGCCAATATGCATAACCATGCCAGGTACCAGATAATACTGATTAGTTCCAGAAAATCCGCAGCAGGACTGTCCTGTATTCTCTATCCTGCTGGAGGTTTTCTACCTCATCTCTAAGCCCAGTACATTGGACCACAGGGACAGCTGGCCTGAGATATCATGGCCCTTTGCCCCCTTCCAACTCTCTGAGTCATAACTGCTCATTAAATATTTACTGGCTTTTCATGTTACTCGTTAGATTTCTCTCTTACTTGAAAGAAACCCCTGGTAAAAACCATGGACAACCCCAAAAGTCTGCAAAATTCAAGTATCAATGACAGAACAAAATAAGAAAAACAAAAGGTATTTGAAACCGGTGTGTTTTGTGGGATAAACATACCTGCTAGGAAACATGGATGTAGCTCAGGTTTATCTGTGTTCACAAGAATTGGTTTTCAGTTTTGATTCTCCTTTTTTCTGCCTTTTGTTTCACTTCCCCAAGTCACTAGCCCCAAAGTGTCAATCACTTTCCTTAGCTGACAGATAGAGTTATACTTACCTGTGGCAGGAGCAAAATGCACAGTTACAGTCTACCTAGGACTGAGCCCCAGGCACGGTAAGACACCATACCTAGCTCAGCTTATCTGATCCCTAGCACAGCCCTGCCAGCTGTGTACAACATCCACCAAAAGAGGAAATAGAGAGCTAGACCATTAAGGCACCTGCACAGGTAACCCAGCTTAGCTCAGCAGTGCTGGGTCAAAGCCCAGACCTGCCTACATTCAGAAGTCATAATGATAACCAGAGGTGAGTGGCTCTTCCCTCGACCTCTGAATGTGTAGAGAGGATCACAGATGCTCTTTTGAAGGAATGTGTCCACATCCACATGGACTTCTCTGTTAACCACAGCAGTGGGTCTGTAGACTCTACAGGGTTTGTGACACAAATATAAAGGTTGTGAATAGTCCTAAACCCTTCCAGGACAACAACTGCAGTTTTTTCTCTACCTGTCTCCATTATCGAAATGAAGACACGTTTCCCCTGCAATGAAACATGGAATTCAAAGACAGAGAAGAGGATATTGAAGTTCTACCTCTGAATATTAGCTTTACTAACTGCTCATATAGATAATAAAAATATATATACAGATGGCTTCCAGAGGAATAATTTAAAAAGAGATAGTAGCAACAGGGAGAGAAATGAAGCTTAAATTTCTCTGTTCAGAAATTGATTTTGTAACTGGAAGCAGAGACATCATCATGAGTATTCTGTAATATTTCAAAATTGCTTCTGGGTATTTCCCACTCTGGCCCTTGCAAAGAGAGCTGAAATCTTCTTCTGCAGAACAATATTGATAACTCTTAAGTTATCGTACCCACGTGGGAAGCCCAGCACCAGTGACAGTCCCCATGAGTCATGCTTGAGGACAGACAGCTGGAAACCTGGTGGCTTTGTTCTCAGATCAGCAGGGACCTGCTGGCCTCCTACAACTTCTGGGGCTTTGTTTTTCCTGCAGAATACCCTCTCCAACTACATCTGCTCATCCCATTATTTATTATTATTACTACCGTTAATGTTTTGTATGGTGCTGAAGAACATAGGCCTTGTGTATAGCAGTATGCACATTATCACTGAGCTTTAAACCTAGTCCTTATTTATATATTTATTTATTTTGAATAGAGGAATCACTAAGTTGCCCAGTATGACTTTGAACTCATGATCCTCCTGCTTCAGCATCCCAAGTAGCTGGGATTGCCAGCCTGCACCACAAGGAGGCATCATTTCTTTGCAATCATTGGTAATCAAGTTCTCTCCTTTTCTTCAGAGTTGGAGAAGATATCGTCTCAAAATTGGACTTTAGCCATGCTTTAAACTCAGCTTGCATATCACTGCAACAGGAGGCCAAAGATTCTCATGCTGCTACACAGGCCAACGGGAAAGAGTGCAGGTCAGAAGCTTCCATGTGCCTTGGCTAGGGTGACTGGACATCTGGAGAAAAGAGAGCCCCGGATCCCAGTTCAGCCCTCCGCCCTCCAAAGGCCTCTGTAGCTTTGACACCCACAGAGGCCTTCTCAGTTTCATCCTTTCTCTGACCTCCTCTTCTAGTCCTCCTGGCTTCATTTCCTGGTCTTGTCTCCAACTTGTACACTTGTGTTCCTCTGCACTGCTGCTGCCCCAGGTCAGCATCATCAATTCTTTCAGATGATGGAACGGCCTCTCCTGCATTCCTGCTGTAAAAATGTTGCCTTTACATAGCAGCCAAGGCTGTTCTCCATCTACAACAAACATTGAATTATGTCATGGCCCTGCTTAAGATCTTCCAGTGTCTACTCATTTTTCTTAGGCTAGAGTCTGAGCTTTTTCTTTGGCCTTAAAGGCCTTATGTAGTCTTGCCCTTTCCCATCTCCTGTCTCTCTGTTTTGTCCTCTACTAAAGAGCTATGGTTTTCATAAAGGTTTTCCTGCTACCAGCTCTCTTAAACTTGTCTGTAACTATTTCCTAAGAACATACATACACATGGTATATACCTTGACTCTCCCTTTTTAAGCCGTGGCTTAAAACCTGCTTTCTTATAGGAAACTCACAGAATATCTTTATCCAATGACTTCTGCCTATAATATGTTCCTCCTGTATTTTTCTGGTGTCTACCCAAGCAATGACGAAAATTTGCAAGATGATTATTAATGTGTTTAATCATTTCAGTTCTACTTCCCTTGTTTACATGGTAAGATTCACAGGGATCATCACATTTAATTTATTCATCATTATTATCCTTGCAGGTAACCAAGAACTTAACTATTTGATGAGTAAGTGAATGTGAACTTATGAATGAATGAACGAGTGTCTTAGTATCCAATAGTACAGGGTACAGCTACACCAGCCCAGTATCCATAGGAGATCTAACCCAAACAGAAACACTAGCAAGTATTCCATAGAAGAGGCAGGAGAGAAAAACCCCAGACAAAGAGGACAGACAAGGCTCTTCTTGCAAGGCTTGGTCCTATTCACTCCATTTTTCCAACTCCAGGTCAAGCACAGGTCTGCTGTATGCAAAGAGAATCAAGAAATGTACAAACTCCACCACTCCAGTGGAGCATCCCTTCCGCTGTTCTTCCATCTTCCCTGAGGATTGATATGCTGGGAATTCCACTGACCTTTGCACAACTGCTTCAGTGTGTAAAACCCTCTGCCTATGTTTGAACGTTTTATCTGTGGATCATGTCACACAGCTCCAATTCTTCATTTGTATCAAAATATATTTACTAGCATAATGATCCCACACCAGAAATTACATCCATATTTGTATCAATCAGGTCATAAGTTTACATATGCTTTCAACAGAGAAAGGTATTCCTTTCTAATGATTTGAGAAGTAAATGCCTGCTCAATTATAAGATAACAGGAGCTCAATCAACTCAAAGCAAATGTGGCAATAGATCTCAGGGAACCTTAACTTGGTCTCCTACTGTCCCATCTCCTTGAGTGTTCACAGACAAAGAGTACTACATAAGATCCTTAAAAAAGCACCCTTATCAATAGAGATGAAGAGTTATTTGTTCATCCCTAAGGCTGACACACCAGGGGGTTTTTCCCTAAGGAAAGCAATATAGAATGGAACAGCTGCCCTTTCTGATTTTGTGAAATAGGGAGATGATAGAGTTCAGGTTCTTGCACACATTTGCACACTTAAAAGTACATGTGTTGAGGGGGATAGTCAAGGACAATTATTGCAAACACACACCACAGGATTGCCCATGAGGACAACTTGCTGGGAAGGCATCCCCCCCCAGGTAGATCCTAGGCATAAGGAAATAGGGTTGCTCTACCAACTGGTGTGAGGTGGGGAGAGCAAGGAAGCACAGAGTTGCAACCAGTCAGAGGGGGCAGAAATCCATGCTGAGTCATGCTGCCCTGACTATGGAGTTTGTGGGACTCACTGCAAAATGGATCCGTAGAATCCCCTCATTGGGGAATCTTAAGCATTTCACTGTACTGACATCAGACCTTTAAACTAAGAGTGGATCCAGTCCTTCAAAGTACAAGGTCACCGCCTGATAAAACCAAGCCTGGCCATGAGGATTAAAGGTGGAGCAAGGTTAATTCTAGAGACCACTGAAACTCCTTAGAAAAGCAAACTTCCCCAGTCCACTTTGCTCTCATAAAATACCACTCTTGGATGATCATGGGAACACAAATAAATCAGGCCCGGGCCTCCCATTCAGAAGCGGCGATAGAGGGAGGAGCTGCTGGGCTGTTATGCTAATTCCAATTTGTTATAAATTTTAGAACAATTTGGCCTAAATTATGATTCATTTCAGCACCAGGACTCCAGTTTCAAGCAAAGCTCTCCAATGCTGTTATAAGCATATAACTGATGCCTACACAGAGAGCATGATGTAATGTTTCTTTTATAAGGGTTATAAATCAATACATTCAAAACAGTTAGTTCCTAAATGCACCATTATTATTCATCTTTAGTTATAAATTTAGTGTCTCTTTAGACCCAAGAGATGGCAATACAACTAGAAACATTTGATGGCTGTTCAAAAATGGAAGATTCCCCCAGCATCTCATTATTTCAACTCTTAAAGACACAACTTTAAAGCCTGAGGATATCTGAGTACACTAGTTTGAAGGAATCTTAAAGAAAGTGAACAGTTTCCCCCAGAAGTCTATAAAATGTACTATAGCATATTGACATAGAATAATATATAATATATCCACTAATTTTCTAAAGACAGTTGTTTTCTGGGATGCACAGTGTTTGGGGAACTTAAAAGAGCAATAAGGGACAGGGACTTAACACTATTCTCTACACTTGCTTTGAGTAAAACAAGATGTTCTACGGATCTTAGAGCTGGTTTTATTCTGAGAGGGACAAAAGAAACAGCAGGTCCTGAATCCTGCGTAGATCATTTCAGAAGAGATACAAGTAGAGCCTAGCACCCTAACATTTGCTTCTTGTAAAAAGAGCACTTCACAAAAGAGCCCCAAGTACCAGACCACCAAAGATCATCCTCCAGCCTGTTGAGCCGTTCTTTGTCTACACATCCTTGGCATGCATGATGGTAAATGGCTCATGTTTGCTTCTCAATGTTAGAAACCCGTCTCATTTAATGTTGTTATAGGTAAGTACACCTGTTATTGGCTTTCCTATGTCATATCTTTCCAATGTCATGTTTTTCTTTATGTCTTCCCCGGACAGGCTTTTAAGGTTTTTCACTCTTGCTGTTGGTGACATCTTGGTGTCACCACCTCCTCATACTGACAAGCTTTCCTCTTGATCCCCTCAGCATCTAGAGTGTTCATGCCAGTGCTGCTTTCCCATTCACTCAGGAAGAAGAAGAGATGAGAGTTCGGAACTACAGGCTTTACTGGCATGGCATGGCTCTATGGGTGACATCTTTACTATGTTTGCAGATGTCCTACCCCCAAACTAATTCTTATTTCCTGCCACCAGAACCACCAAAGCCAAGTGCCACATCTATGAGACTTATATCAATTTATACAAAGGGGTGTAACATGGTATGAAACTGGCACCCAAGGGTGGATCATACCAGTTTGGGGTTAAACTTTCATGAACTGCACTGTCATGCTATAGGAAGGTAGGCTTTGAGAAAATATATACATTTCATTATTCAGAGGTGTCTCAATGTTGATCCCCCAACAACACTGTGATATTCCATGCTTATCCCAGAACAAAGACCTGCATGTGAAACATTTTCTGGCCAGAAAAAAATTTCCCTAGCACAAAGTCTACCAATTCCTTCTTCTGAACAAAATGACATATGCAATGTCATCAAGTTCAATGGCATACCCATGTCACCAACTCCAGGGAGTTCTGACTTGGTGGTAAACATTCACGGTGTGTTGGAGAACAACAATTCCCAGCAGCCAGAGTTCAGTGTTCCATTTCTAACTGTGTGGTATTTATATACACACCCGACTCAATTACAGGACAGAAACCAAAGCAAAGTAAAATAAAAGGAGTCTTCTTCACAGCTAAGATCAGCTTTTCAAAAAAGCAAAAGCCCCCTATAAAATGTGTTGCACATCATTAATAATGCAAATCCTCTTAGAAGCACAAGTTTTAATAAAAGCCACAGATTAAATACCACTAAGACTCCAACAGCAACACATCCATTCTAGCTCCCTGGGAGAGTTGCAGTTACCCATTCACCATGATCATGCCTTGGTCCTCATGTCTTCTTCAGAACTGCCACAGAAGGGACAATACAATCCACTCAACAGGCTTCTTAGAGATGACAATTTCAGCTCCATGAAGATAGATACTTTTATTGTCCTTATTCCTTGCCAAACATCTGACACGACTGGAAGGACCCGTGAGTCACACCATACTGGTATATCTGGTAAAGCAAGCAGTAGGCTGCAAACCGACACTGGAGAATTGTGTCAACTTTTTGAGTCTCCAATCATGCCTTAGAAGAGTGTCTAAGGATCCTAAGGGCACAGTTTACATTTGAAATGATATAGAAACATTTGGATCGTGCTAAACCCAGCCCCAACAAGGCAGAGCAACAATGTGGTGGTATGGAGGGGTGGAGAGGCAAGGTGGGATGGACTGGGTTCTTGGGAATGGTCAGAGCACGCGGCCATTCTGCGCTCATGGGACACAGTAGCAAGCACAGGACACAATCACAAACATCAGCGAGCACAATTGAGCACGCACACAATACAACACTAGAATGCAATCTTTTTTTGTTTTTTGTGTTTTTTTTTTGTTTGTTTTTAAGAGAAATGATAGAAAAGATGGTTTCTCACCCCTCAAAACAAAACTGGAACTTTGGTTTACAGGCCCGGCTATGCCCATATGCCCTCCTCGTCATCCTGCGGCCGGCCCGAGGTGGGGAGGAGCACAGAGAGGAGGAGCGCCAGAATGAAAGAAGAGAAGGTTAGTCACACCGACATGCACCGAAAAGCACACGAATCTGCACTTTCTGTTTCATCTTAAAGAGCAAGGGAAAAAAAAGTAGTAATTTAAGTTCCACATCACTGGCTTGTCAAATGCATAACCAAGTTTGTATCTATGGCAACCCCACACAAAAACATTCCACCCTCTCAAGCTGTGACTCTGTCAAGATTGGATTAGGAGATTAAAATTAGTCTACATTAGCAGATGATTATTTTTTGGAAAGCATGCAATCTGGATTGCATATGCCTAAAGTGTGGATTAAGCCCTTAAAGTAAGTAGAGAAGTAATTATAGTAATCAAATACCCTTAATTTCTCTTAAGCTTAAAGTATCAATAAAAGTTGAAGGAGAATTAAAAAGAAAAAACTGATTTGCTTAGGTGGAATACACTCTTTAGCACACAGTGGTTATTTTACAATGTTTCTAGCACTCTACAGTCTTAATTGTCAGGCTCTATTTGGTGCTTGGCATATAGAAAGGTATAAACATGTTGAACAATTGATTTTACAATAAAAAAAAATTTAAAAAGAGTATAAACGTTCATTTCTGAGAAATGCCCGCAGAAAGGATGTTGCTTAATCTAACATTGTGTTCAGCTATGGACAGTCAGAAAATCATTTGGCTTGTATTCTGGTTGAAAATATTTTCAAAATAGCTCTGGCCAATTTCTTCTTGTAGAGAAGTGGCCAATAAGGCAGGGAAACCAAGTTCTTGAAGATAATAGTAGATGCTCTGTGACAAAATCCTCACTGTGAACAAATCTCCTTGTCATGGGGTATATCTGAACAAGCAGGTCAGGTAGAGCGGTCTGCATGCTGTCCTCACACATTATCTGAGAGCACGGTGCTTGTAATAACATCCCAAAGACAACAGTTTGTCAGGATCAGGGGTTTGTTGTTGTTGCTGTTCTTTTTTGTTTGTTTGTTTGTCTGTTTGTTTTTATTTTGTTTTATTTTGAAAACTGGAAAAAGAAAGGTGACTTGGAACGTTCCTTCACACTTGGGGCTGCACTATTGCAGGTGTGGGCTAGAGAAGAGGGTAGCGTCATATGGAAATGCCACTACCTTAGAACTCCAAGACCGGGAATTTCACACAACTCAATATGAAGTTTCATATACATCAGTAAGCCAAGATAATTTTTTATCTACTTGAGGATTTAGATGCATAGTCTTTGAACTGATTCCCAATACAGCTTTTCCCCCCTTTGTTTCTCTTATGCATTTAAAATATTATGTTGAGGGAAAAAGTCCAGGGACCTCAGACTGCCAAGAAAAAAGTCAATGTTTCACAAAACTTGAGAATCCCCCATGGGACCTGAGTCAATCAAGAGCGTTTGAGCTGGATAAGTCGGTATGAATCTTCACTCATGAGTTTTGATAGGAATATCCTGGCAGAAAGCAAGTGCAGGCATCAGTCTGGGGGACTGCATATGCATTTACTAGCCAGTGTTCTGTAATAGACTTCTTTATCCCTCCAGGACTGGGGGGAGTGTATTGTCACACTCACTGAATTTCCTCTCCATCGCTATAGAAAAGCAAACTTGGTGTTCCTTTTCATGTTAATAAAGAGGAAAACTTTCTAGCAGGACACCCCAGGGCGGTATTAAGCAAGTTTTGAGGACCTAGCAACCTGTACAGTTCAGTGCAGTGTGTGTGTGTGTGTGTGTGTGTGTGTGTGTGTGTGTGTGTAAGTAAACATATTCACTGGATATGTTTACATATTCTCTGACTTTCATCATAAGGTTCTTGCTCCCCAAAGTCACTTCAGTAGGAAAACTCCCAGGCATGGAAAGATACTACAATTTGCCAGTTACAAAACAAAATTGGCGGTTTTCTGTAAAATGTAGCCCACAGCCCCTGTTGACCGCTTCCTAAATGGCTGTCAAATAACTTCACTTGCAGAGCAATGAATTTCATTTTGCATTTAAAACCCAACAGCACATTTACATGGAGTTTGCTCCAAGTCCATTGGTATAGGATTTCAATTTCAAAAGAAAAAGAGAAAAAGAAAGCCAATGCCACCAAAATCTGCCCCTGCTTTCCTAACAGTGAAGTGTGGTCCAATGCAAATCACTTTTAGCAAATTAAATACATTAAAGAGTGGTAATTAATTATGATTGAAACAGACAGGAGCTGTAGCTTGAAAATATACACTGCCAATGTCACTACTGTTCCTCGTCCACCATAGGAATAAGAAGGAGCTCCCAGATGTCGAGAGTTATTAAAAACCAGATGTTGAGATCCACGTCTTGTACGCTAGTGAATAAAGTAAAGAAATATGACAGCCCAATATAAACTCAGTGAACATTTAACATGGTAGAAATGTGGACAAATTCCTCTCATGAACTGAGAATATTATGTATTTTAAAATAGTTCATTTTCAAGGTTTTAGAAGAAAATAGAATAGTAAATGGTGACCATTTCTTGTCTTTCTTGTCTTCAAACATAAACATCAACTGATCCTCATCGCCAAGAGCTTTGGGTCAGAGTGAGTGTCCACTTGAGGAATACAAAACAAAGATGCGGGTGCTAATCCGAGAGGCAGCTCCATGTCTTCCAAACATTTGCAGCTGGCTGGCTGCTCCTTGCTTGCCTCTCTTTATGCAAATATTAAGCCTTTTAGAAACCTTACCCTATAGAAATGTAAATCCGAAGATCAGAAAAAAACAAAACAAAAACCAAGAACAAACATCAACAAAACCTATATGGATGCTCGATCCCTAACTTGCTACCACATTATTTAGGGATCCTTACAGTTTTAAAATGCATCTACAGAGCCTGTTTCTTCTTCTGGTGATTCTGTTTCTAGATCTACTTTGCAGTGTGGCTTTTCTAGATGTTGACTGGTGTTTGATCCCTGATGTGCCCTTGGTGAGCAATTACTCTGCTGGAAGTTGCTGAGATATCTGGATGGGAAGCTCTGGTCCTTCGTGCATCTGTTTGCTTTTGTCTACAGCATCTGAAACTGGGAACATGCTCTGTGGATTGAAGCCCAGAGAAGAGAGACCACAAAACAGCCAGCTTCGAGGTTAGGGGAGGCTTAAATGCTTAACAACCCCAGGATACAGCTACAGCTTCAAGGACAATGTGACAGACAAGAGGCCTGGATGGAAACCCTACAGCCCAGATGCCTAGCTCTAATGGGATTCTCTAAATACTGAGATAAAACAAATTCCTGCCTAGATGGGCTGCTCATTGTGGGTTTGTTGATGACAAGATCTAGAAGTAGAGGAACTAAGCCATTGTTGACAAGTCGAAGGTTTGCTGTTGTGTATGAGTGTATGTGTGTATGTTGGGGGTGGGGGTGCATTAACTGCCTCATCAAGAACAGGAACCTGATAGCCTGGCATGATAAACAACCCAGGTTAAGCCTTTAATTGGTTTCTATCTTTAAATGTTAGGTACAGCAGGTAGGCAAAACTGAGCCTATTACTGGGCATGTTATTATTATTTTTTTTTTAAATCTGTAGACCTTCTTGGGTTATTAGATTGATTTTATTTTCCCCTTAAAACTAGACAATTGAATGAAGAATTTATTGTCATACCTATCTTAACTAGAAAAGAGAGAAGAATCAAGAGAGAGCCACTTTCAATGAGTAGCTCATGGTGTTTGTGGGAACTTAACGACTAACTGAAAGGAAGTTAGCCTCATCTCCCCTTCAGATCTTACTGTGTGGGAGCAGGTCACTGTGAACTATTTCAAGACTTTCCCCGACCCTACTTTTGATCATAGGTTCTCTGAAACTTCAAGTCACAAAAGCAGGGCTATGGTGTGTGGCTCATAATAAGTACTGAGCCTAGGTTCCTAAAAATCGTATCCTCTTGGTTCTTCTACCTGCAGGGAGTATGAAGGCAGACAGGCTTGCAAAAAGCCTGTTCAAATCCATATCTTTCCTCTAAACACTGCCTAATCTTATCTGTCCTGCCCAGGGATGCCCATGGATCAGATCTTCACCCAGGTGATGGAGTCTGGTATGGCTGTGACCTCATATGTCATCTGCAGGACTCATGAGTAGACATGTTCCCCAAAGACTAAGAAAGCCTCAGCCAGGCTCACATATATGTTCTTGCTTTATAGGTATAAACACTTGCTCATTTCTGAGCTGTATCAAAGCTATCAGTGCCTCCTCTAGGCCTGAGAGAGTATCAACAGCCTTCTTTTTTTTCTCTACCGAGTTTCAAGCTGGGCCCCAGACACAGGTGTCAGGTAGCTTTTTGTACAGGTATGGGAAATTGAGCAGAGAGGAAGATGAGGCAAACCACCAAAGAACACCTGGCAGGGTGTTGTGAAGTCAAGGTAAAATTCCAGACCGCGCAAGTGCAAAAGTGTGCTGTTCTGACTCTGCGAGGGCTGAACCCTCGAGAGCCCATTTGGATCTCCCTTGCTGGTATGGCTTCACTCTGTGTACGTGCTCAGCTCAGAAGAACTCTGGAATGGGCACTGCCCTCCTCCCTAAAGGGTGATGATCCCAGCTGGTGGATGATGCTACAACCTAGGTATGGTCCTCTGACTCTTGGAAGAAAAATGTCCTCACAGGCCATGAAACTTGTTCACATGACCATAACAGCAGTACCTCAGCGAATATTTAAATGTCCCTGTCAGGCAGGACAGTGTCTCAGTCCTCCTGGCAGGTTCTCAGCCACAGGAGCCAAACAGACATTTAATAAATGAGTAAGAATGGAAGGCTCGTTCTTGCCTTTGAAATCAAGCCTGCTGAGAGAGAATGCTACCTGGATTCACGGTGCCCTGGTGAGGATCACTGTCCATGTCTCCACAGAATGTTCTGGCCTTTCTGTCCTTCTCTGCTTCACTCTTCTCACCCTACCTAGCCAAGGAGGACACTTCCTTGGCTGGTTGAGAGATGCCTGGTATGGTCCATGCTTGGGAAGTCACACTGGGGCACCAAGTAGATTGGATCTCAGTAAGTCTGGGGCAAGGCAACAACAGAGACACTATTGCCAAGCCACCAAGAACATTATAGCTGCTTCGATGGCAGCCCTTCCCCCTCATTTTGAACTTGGCATCTTTGGGCACTCACTCAAAATTTTTAGTATCCATAAAAGAACTTTTTCATACTTCTTTCAAGAGAAAGAAATTTGGAGAAGCCAGTCCCTGGTGAATGGGTCCAATTCTCTGGGCTGAAGAGGAAACTGCTGGAAAGCTCTCCATTGGCCGATAATATTGTTTGGGAGTGCAAAGTCAACATCTGCTAAGAGTCGAGCCACTGCCAGATAGCCATAAAAAGGGACAGGAGTGAAGACAGGCTTTATTTCTGTCCCTTCATCTATCAGTCATTAACACTTGGCTTTGTTAAACACAGTAAAAATTATGTTTTGAACATCACTCTAGTTGGATTATTTCCTAGCTGGTGGGCCACCAAATCTTGATTTTTTTTTTTCTTTCCTTAGTTGCTTACAGAGAAAAAAGTGGGACCCATGTGGTTCCCATACTTCATGGGGTACTGGGAGAACTACATTGCAGAATGAAAATCCAACTACTTCTAACTTGGCACATCGTTTGTGTTGGGAGCATTCTGGAGTTTCTTGCCATAAATTAACAAATTGCATGATGTAAACCTAACACCATTCTATACAATTGCATATATAGGAACAAGCTAATACTACAATGAGCCGTGCTTAAACATTTTAATATCATCTCCAGGCTGTGCAAAGCTAGAGCTTCCTCAGCTCATTAGTGAATAGACACTGAATCAGAATGTGTACAGTGTCATTATTTCGTGATTAAGTTATCTCTCTCTCTCTCTCTCTCTCTCTATATATATATATATATATATATATATCTCCTTCAGGCTTTGTGAGTGAGTGCAGTGTATATTAACAGATGCCTCCAACTCCTTTTCCTCAGCTGTTCCCTTATCTCTGAAGAGCTGCAAGTGCCTGGAGTGTGGAAGTCAAACATGATCCTTATTACATCAGTTAAAGGGGGTTGAGGGAGTGGCAGTGGTATTCAGCAATATAAAATGGATTTCCCGGCTTCCCGGCACTTCAAGGTTGGCCACCCCCTTTCAGTAGAGAGTTGACATGCTGCCTGTTAGACAAATGTGAGTGGATTAAGGCAGCACATTGAGAGAGAACCCAGCCTCTGATGTTGCCAAGCCTCAGGTCCACCAGACAGGCTGGGGAGTGTGGGCTGGGCCTGAAAGCCCCGCTGACTGGAAAGACAGGGCAACAAATCTCTTAATGAAGCCCTAATACTGTGAACACAATGTAAAACTAAAACAAACCAGTAAAGAGAAAAAGCCCTGCTTTAGCCTAAGCAAGAGCAGAATCCTGAATAGGTGCTAGCCTCCTTTGATGGAAACTCTTTTCTGTCCAGAGTGTCTCAGCACACCAAGCAGCTATGTTCTTTTTCCCACACATTAAGACCATCTCTGCTGGGTTTATCAGGGCTTGCCTCATGTGCTCACACAGGAGGAATTAACATCACACCCAGATTAAAGAGCTCTGGCAATAATCTGCAAAGCCAGTCTCCCAGTGCCTGTTAACCGGCCTCTTCCTGGGCCTGGGAAGGTTGGGGGAGCATGGAACTGCCAGCAGAGGATAGAGGCACTTAAGCACCTCTTGCAACAGCAGCATTTGTCCCATCTCCCTCTTTACCTGTGGCCCCACAGAGCTTCACTCCAGAGCTTCTGCTCTTAAAAGTAAGTAAACAAATAGACTTCCACCTTTCCTTCCCAATAGTGAGAAGATGGCACGGGCCATTTGGCCCATATTTTAGTAGCTTTGAGAGCTTCTGATTGGCATTGTAGAGATCATGGGAAGGTGGTATTTGTGCTGTCTTTTTAGATCACATAGTTATTTATGCAATCTGCTGAGTTTTAAACAACGTGTCTTCCAATCTACTTATGACCAAAAAAGTTCTGGGAAAGAAGCCAGGGGCTCATAGACCCCAGGTCCATGGACATACGAGCCTATCACTGGCTCCATCTCGAAGAGGTCTGGCCTGGGAATGGCAGTGGTAAAAATCTCTGAACCCCTTTCCCATCCAATAAACAGCAGCACCCAGAGAAGAGCTCTTCATGGGCTATTGGCTTTGAAGCCAAAGGTCAAGACTTCTTTCAGAAAGTGGCCATGAAATCAAATTTGCAACACATGCAACAAACAAACAAACAAAAGGAAAGCTGTCCCTCAGGCAAACTTTAGACATGTGCACTAGGTTGCATGGAGAACTAGAAGTTAGTAGAGTGAGACTAGAGTCTCACCTCCCCTCTCCTCCTCTCCTTTCCCTTGCCTTCTCCTCTCCTTTTTTTTTCTTCTCTTTCCTTCTCTCTTTGTCTCCCCCTCACTCCTGCTGTTCTAGAACTACATTTTTGTAAATCTGATACACAGTGGTTAAATTTTTCTTCCAGGTAGTAAACATGAAAATATATTTATGCACACACATCTACAGGAGAGAAATTTCTAGTTAAACATGATTGTGTGAGATTCTTCCATATGTGGAGACGTACTCAGGTCATCCTGACACATAGTGATACATACATATATACACACAGGACTCTGTGTATACATTTGCCCCACACCCATTTAACCTCAAAACATAAATTCTTTTTTTCCTTTCCTAAGCAAAAGCTAAGAATAACAACCTTATGTATAGAATTCATCTTCTGGGGGCCACAGAGCACACTGAACTCTGTCAGAACTCTAAGGGCTTTGCTGCGGCTACTCTACTATTGAAAGCACGTGGACTCCAATCACAGGTCCAATCTCACATTTCATAAAGGGCAGAGGGGTCTTGGGGGTTCTCCAATGGCTTTGTCAGAAGTCATGGGGACAGAAGGCAGACTGGAATTGCTGACTGTCTTTGGAGATTTGGCTCTTGATAGAATTTGATAATTCACATTGACTCAAATGTAAAAGGGATGCTTCGGGGGGTTGCCAAACAGAAAGCCTATGGGCCTGGATAGGTCATCTGCCTGTGGCCATGACCTTGGAGAGGGACTACCTGTCTAGTTGGCTTTAAATTCCCTTTCTATAGGAATACTTTGAGGAGCCTGAGTACTCTACCTAAAATAGGTACTCAAGGCTTGTGTGTGAGCTGTATGTGAGGCAGGAGGGTAAGAAGGCAATACCTCTACTCTTATTTCCAAAGTTAAGCAAACTTAGAGATCTTTGGCATGTGGAAAGAAAGAAATCAGGTCACATTTGGGATCTAGAAGCCTCAAAACTAAGGCAATAAGTGCTGCAGTCCTTGAAGTAGGGCATAGGTCCAGTCCCCTGGGCACCAGGCTCTGTGTTAAAGCATCACAGCTCAGAGGCAGGGCATACTGGGAGCATTCACAATAACCAATGGCAGCAGAGAGAGGGCCAGTGATCACTGTAGCTGAAGACAGAGTCTGGAGGCTTGCCAAGTGAAGTGGGCCAAATATTTGTGCAATCAATTTTCTGGGGATAGATTTGCAGAGCAAACCCTCTAAAATCAGAATTCAAAATGAAAAAGCCAGCATCTGCCGGGACTAGCCACTACCTGAAAGTATCCCAATATCCTGATTGAATGGAAGATAAACCTGAACTGAGGAAAAAGATCTCTTCTTTGCTTTGAAAACCTTGCTTTCTTTCGGCTCCCATGTGTGCCAAGGCTCAAGGGTGAGTGTGCAATGGAATATGGGTCCTGGTAGTCATCTACTAAGAGTGTCCCGTACACTCTCATTCTGGGCCAGTTTTGCTTCTCCATGAGAATCACTGCTTGGTGATCCCATGGCAATAGCAGAGTTTGTAAGAAGTCTTATTTTCATCAACAAAGTGACAGCTAGAATATAGAAGCATAAAGAGGGTCAGAGAAAATTGTGTGGAAGTGGAATGGAGGGAAAAAGGATGCACCCCCAAGATTAGACAGCAAGCAGCAAAAGCTGGGACAGATGGGAAATAAATCGATGAGGTATTTTAATTCAGCGTTGGGGGAAAAGACCAAACTATTAGTTAAAATGTACTATACAGTTCATCAGGGAAGGAAAAATACATTTTTTTTTCTAGAAACAGTGGGGCTAATTTGGCCATGCAAGCACAGATAGGTGTATTTACACAGAAAAATCTATACAGATTACAAGCCATAGGGTTTATAACCATTGCACTTAGAGGCATGGACACTTGCCTTGGGCGGGAAGATTGTGAGTTTTTTGTGTTTATTTTTAGTGATTTTTCAAAATAACATTTTTATTTTATTTTTTATTTGTGTGTGTCTGTGTATGCATGTCTGTCTGTATGGGCAAGGTATATGCATGTGAGTGTAGGTACCCATATAGACCAGAAGGGGGCATAGGGTCCCTAAAACTGGAGTTACAAGTTGTTCTAAGCCACTCAAGTCAGTGCTAGGCATTGAACTCAGGTCCTCTAGAGGAGCTTTTAATCACTGTGATGTTTCTCCAGTCCAGCTATGTATCTTTAGATCATGAATAATCTCTTCAAATATCACTTGTTAACCTGTATAACAAGGACACGTCCATCTGCCCTTCTTTCATATATATTATGTGAACAGATCATTCAGGAAACATTTATTGCATGTGTACTCAGGGGTCAAACATATGTGTGTGTGTGTGTGTATGTATGTGTGTGTGTGTGTTTGTGTTTTGCAAGAGACAACATAGAAATCAATCAACTATTTTTCTATAATTCTGATAAGTGTTATGTCTCCATACTTGTGGAATCTGTGTCCATCCTAGAGAAATAGGGTTTCTTTATATAAATTTAAAATTTTAAAATCTGGAAATCATTTAGGTAGCAAAAGGCACTTAGCCTCCATTTCCTTGGCTTGGGTCTTTTTCATTCAGTGCATGGGGGCTAGGAGAAGACAGAAGATTCTTTTCCTGGGCTTCAAAAAGTGTTGTCTATGCCAGCTCTAGGATGCTCAGGTTCTGCATCCCACTTCCACACTATACTCAGAGTCAGGTGCCTTTTCATGCACAGGCATTTGAATGAGCAAGCAGCAACATCTGGGCCTGTAATGATGCAACATCCCACTCAGTAGCTGGGACAGAAGTGTGGGGACTCCTAGGCACACCAGGGGCAGGCTGCGGGAACTATCTACGCTGTATGCCTCTGTGCTATGCAGCTTTCACAATGATGGGTTTAGAACAAATTTGAGTGGCAATGAAAAGAGTTTACTAAAATATGCCTTTTTCTGGGACAGTAAAAGTTATAAGAGATGCTCTGCCCCCAAAGCAGAAAGACTTGGTATGGCTGATGTGCTTTGAGGCAGAGAAGGACACTATCTAGATTAAATAACAGAAAATACTGATGACTGTAGGTGTAGGGGATATTTAGGAGAAATTGTGTTAGCACTTTGTTTTGCACAATAGGTGGTCCTGGTAATGTCGGTAAAAGTTGAATCACTGTGCGTCACCTGCATGTTCATTTACTTTGGTCTTTACTACGTCATGGGAAATACTTGTTGTGTATTTTGTGGCTATTTTGTCTCTTAAGGGGGTTTCCTACATTAATTACACACGATTGGGATGTTCTTTGCTGCTCGGACATATTTGATGACTGGCGTCATCCTGAGGTTACTGGCTTCTAGATCTTAACTGTTCTGCTTTCAGGTAGGGGTTAAATGGTTGGATTCAAACTCTGCCATGGCTTCTCTGATTGCTTCTTCAAATTCTCCCACCCTCCTTCATCTGCTTTGTGATCACTGAATGACGATGGATTTATGACCATTCTTGATTTCTGTGGACTCGCCATAAATGGCTAGCCTAGTTCAGACCTTCACTGTTCCTATTGAGAGCACTCATTCTCCAGGAAATGAATAGGAGAGGCTCTCCTATTTTCTGCTATGTTAATCACTAGGATAGTGCCTAAAATCTCTTCCTTCCATGAAAGTACTGCTTGAAATAGGATTAGTCTTGTTTTAAACTAGGTAGTCTCTTTTATTTTTCCACCTAATAGCATGAGAATACTATTTCTCAAAGCACAGATGTTACAAAAAATAATTTAAAACCACGATCAAATAAGTCTTGGAAATGCTGGATTAAATAAAATTATAGAGCTTTCTTTCTTATATGCCATTTTGGATCCCTTGATCTGCTAATGGCACTGGGATGCTAGGAGATAGAGTTAAAATGTGCAATACTTTCCCGAAATTCTTGGCCCACTGTTGTCCAAGACTCCCCTCATGGGACTAATGTTCTAGAAGGTACTTGGGGAAACGTGAGTTTAGACTTATAAAGCTTAAATTCGGTTTCTTTCAAAGAGAATTAAAAAAATCACAGTAAAGGGCAAAGGGACAGGAGAGAAATGGAAAAAGAATATAATTCTGCAAATGTCTGGCAATACTTGTGTTTCCTGAGGGGAAAACACCGAGTTTCTCTGGAAATGTAGCAAAGTGACCGATTTCTCACAGTTCCACACTTTCATGTGTTCCCATCTTGTCCTACACCTCAAGAAACAAGGGCAAGGGTTTGTGGCTGCGTGTCCAGAAGACATAGCTAGTTGACCCTGATGGCTATTGAAAGGTCAGGGCTGGAAGACTCAAGGAAAGACATCTTTTCCCTTTAAGTCAGTTCAGCTGACTTAGCACAGTGGACATTAAATTGAATCTCACCCAAATTAGCTCCTTGTATAGACTGTCAGGATGGCACATTTTGATATAGAACTCTCACTTTCTGTTAACAAGTAGCTATAGCCTCTGGGACATCACTGTTCATGCCCTATAGAGTCATGCATAGGGGTTGTAATCAGTTGAGAGAGACTGTACTTTTTCATAACTGCTACATTCTATGATTGAATTGCCTAATGATGCCCCTGTTGATATTAGGTTGTTGATACAAGTGCAGGAGAGGACACCTTTTCCTAAACCTGAAGGCCATGGTCTAACAGGGAGTCTCATCAGGAGGTGTAATAATTCCATTTCCGGTGTCAACCACATATCACACCAGAGGTCTGTGCTTAACTCTCCTTTGCCCACTGAAAGAGTGAAGCCTGGCATCCTTGGTGATTCCAACTTAAAACTATAGAAGTCCCCTCCTGGGTAAGGCCATTTTGCTTCTACCATAAACTGCAAGTTCAGAAACCATGGCCCAAATAAGCTTCAACCTTTAATCTATCCTATTGTGATTGACATGAAAAAGAAAAAACAAGAAGTCAATACTAGGGAGCTAGATTGTTATGCTAGGACGAAAGAGCAAGCACCATGAGGACAGAGGTTTATCTTGCCTGCATGGTCTCTCCAGGCTCTGTATAGTTCTGGCATGTGACATTTGCTCCAGAGATTATCTGACAGAGCAAACTACTAGTAACCAGAATCTAGCCAGGTAGCCTTCCTTCTGGAGCATGGGATTTTTCCCTGAAGAAGGATGCAGGATCCATCCCTGCGCCCAAGTGTTGTTCAGAGCATTCACTGACTACACTAGTGACAAAGATGTGTCCAAAGTCTCTGTGACATGTCCCAGGCAGATAGTTCTGGGAATGTTAAATAACTTTAGAGCTTTAATATTAAAGGATCACTGATGCCCTGTGGAAACCTTTGGTGATGTAGACACAGGAGGCACTAACTGAGTAGGCAAGACACTCCATTGCCAGTCCATGAAGAAATGTTAGGAGGTCAGATTTTGTGAGAAGTACTATTCACAAAGCAGACAGATTTGATCTGGTCACCATTTCCTGCAGGGCATATTAGGACACATGCCTCTGCTCTATCAGCAGGGTCCATGGGTGACTCACTCCAGTTCTTCCTGGTATCCTTCCATGATTTCTGATACTGTGTCTGGGAGAAGGGTGGCCTTCTGGCATTCATGGCTCAGGAGGACAACCAAAGTGATGTCTTCTGGTCTCACTCCAATGAAGCCTCACACTGACTATTCCCGGGAGAATACCAAGGAACAGAGAGCAGTGTGCCAAAGGGCAATGATCTCAGATATGCTGGGACGAGCAGGTGTGGGCATGTGGTGGTAGGGGAAAAAAAAAAAAAAAACGATACATAAAACCAAACAAAATCAAGGACGTGTAAGGCAATGACAAATAATTAATCTTTCTACTTTCCAGGTTACCGAACTCTAAAGCTGTTTCAGAGGGCTGCAGTCCACACACTGGGGCCTTTCTGCAGGAGTCTTTGGAAACCTTCTGCAGTGCTGGAGTCTCTGAGGATAAGTTCTTCAGGGTACAAAGGTCACAATTTCCATGGTTTTTGCTTTATATAACTGGCTCCCCCTGGAGTTTTATTCCTGGCCAAACATTCTAAGGACTAGGACCTAGCTTCTTTGGGATGCCCATGATGTGAAGGGAGAGAAGAGAGGCCTCTGAAAACAAGCAACCCCCCCCCCCAGCAATCACTGATGTGTTCTCTACATGCAGTTAATATGGTTTGAGATACTCTGGCTTCCACAGACAGTTCTGTGCCTTTTCCAAATCCCACCCATCTCGTGGAATTTATTGTACAAACCATACGATGATACTAGATTACAAAGGTACAGTAAAAGAAGAAAAAAAACCTACTAATATTGATTATATTGTTCTGATTAATTTGCACCTAAGTTTGTAATTTGCATATGAATCACCTTCAGGAGTTTTATTACTAGACAGTATAGTTGCTGCATAGTGGATAAGTGTGGACCAAGTTGAAAACTGCAGCAGGCGTTTTTCTCTTTCTTTTTTTGGTTTTGTCACTTTGTCCTTTCATTTGCTCTACTTAGTCAAGGAAAAAGGTAGGCTCCAAACCAAATAAGCTGGACTCCTTGATGTCTCTGACAAAAAGAGCAGCAAAATAGATTTTCCGTTTGGCGTTTTACCTCACCACTAACTCGCATCACTGAGAGCATCTGCAGGAGAGAGTTCAGCAAACTCAAGGTTTCTCTGGTTGCCAAGCTCTTGGGAATAGAGTGCTTTCTTTTAAAACTTGGAAAGACACATTCCAAAGTAACTAGCCATTAGATATGACCAAGCACTAAGCTGCATAACTAGGAAAGAAGAAAGGAGGGGAGGAAAGAAAATGCATAATATAAACAAGAAAAGACAAAACCTTAAAGAGGAAGGAGAAAGGAAAACATTTAGATTCTTTGAGTGATGGAAATAAATACCAAAGCTATTAGTTTCAGTTCAAAGAACGTATCACTCTATGCTGTTTATTATCTCTTGAGGATTATTTATTTTATCTTAAAATATCCACAGCATAAGAGGGGTCCTAGAGGTAAGCTGCAATGAAACTGACCTGGTCTGGAGAGGGCCTGTGGTTGGAATGCTGTGACCTCCCAGGAGACCGGTGGTGGTGGTGATGGTGGTGGTGGTGGTAATGGTGATGGTCTTCATCGTAATTGTCTGCCATCAGCTTCATCCTGTTCTGGGTCTGTGCAGAAGGAAAACCAGAGAAGGAACCATCAGGAGCGAGACAATGAGCCCAATAAAAACAGGGCACAATGACAGCACCTAAAGGAGAGCTCCGTTTATATCAATCCAGAAGTTCTCATTTTCAGGCACATTGAAACATATATAATAAAGGAGCTACGCCATTAGCTTTGGTAAAGGAAATTTTAATCACACTCTTGGAACTAGCTACGTAGCACCTGTACATGGCAATGTGCTTTTTAAGACAGAGACAAACACATGGTAAAGTATAGGCAAAGAGATCCAGAGTGGACTTACAATCACAAGGTGCCCATGGTCACAACCTATACTCTAGCAAAGGCCCTCAGGAGGCCCTGGAAGCAATGCTGGGAGAGAGATGTGTGGAGACACAGAATGACAAACATTGCTCTCACAGGACAAGGCGGGGAATTGCACACCCAAACTGCCAAATGCAGGGGCACTGATGGAGACTGCTCACTGCTACAATGGCGACTTCTCAGGAAAGGGTGGCTACAGCTATTTCAGCTGCCATTGTTCTTTGAGAGAATTGGTGCAATGTTGGTGGAAAACAAGCTGAATGCTCTAACCATGTAGTGCACATCACAGGGGAGTCTCAGAGTCATAGTTAAATACTGAGAGCCACAGGCCAAGAAACAGAGCAAGGATGAGCTGGCAGAACAAGTCCACAACAACATAAACAATGCCCAAGGCCCGCTGAAAAGAGAAGACATGAGCTAGCCCGGAGAGTCAGAAACTATGAGTTTAAGGATAGGGCCACCTAGTTTCAAGAGTTGCTCCACCTAACTTTGCAGGTTGTAGTATCCTAAGGTGATTAACTGTCCTAACCTCAATATCCTTACCTCTAAAATGGGTGTGATCCTTCCTGGGTTGGCTGAGGAGCAAGTGCCAATCAAATGTCTTCACTACCATTATTGTTGCCATTTTTTTTTCCCTGTAAGAATATTCTCCTTTGTGCATGCTGGCTCCTTTGCCTGTAATTCCTCTCCTTGACCCCCTTTTTTCATCCTAATTCCTGAGCCTCACTGATTCACAGCACTTTCTCTAGAAGCCTACTCTTATCTATCTGCCTGTCTCTCTCTCTCTCTCTCATCCATCTATTCATCTGTCCTTCTAATCTATCTATCTATCTATCTATCTATCTATCTATCTATCTATCTATCTACCTACCTATCAATTATCCATCTTTCCATTTAGACATGCTGGGGATTGAACCCAAAGCACTGTAAATACTAAGCATATTTTCTACCATGGAGTTACACCTCCTCGGGCCACAGAAGCAGACAGCAAGCTGATACTGCTGCAGTGACCGGAAGGGTAAAGGGTGCTGCTATGCTAGACAGGGGCTGCGTGTCTTTCTTCAGGAGAAAAGGTCACCGAGAGTTGAGGACATAATGTAGGTTGCCATAGCGGTCCCCCTGGTGGTTCAGGATGACAATGACCCATCAGTACCCTCAGAGCCTGAAGTTGGAGGTGTTTGGAGCTTCCAGCCAGTCAGAATTTTATTGTGCAAAATAATAATTATTTAATAATAAAGTTTTATGGACCTAAAATAGTGCATGCTCCCAGTATTTCTCATACACAACTGTGGTTTCCAAGATTTCCTAGTAGGAAAATCACTATTGCAATTTGGCAGCAGTAAAGGAAGACATGGATTTTAGCCCCAAGAGCCATTTCTTGACAAACGGCATGGACATTTCTGGGTCTTCTAATTTTCAATCTCTAAGCCCCCTTTCTTGTTTGGCCACTACTAGTAAAGACAGCAAACAGCTGAACAGGTAGAAATAGCTATCCCATAAGTACACAGGGTCTGTTAAGTTTTGGAAACACCTCATGTTCTGGCTCTACCTGCCAAAGGATGCCTTGTGATTTATTCATTCCATCTTTTCAAACGTGTACAATATTTGAAAGGTCCCAAAGTGAACATAAAAATGCAAGTATATGATAAAATAATAAAAATATTTTTAAAAAGACCCACTTAAAAACTAAATTAAAAAAAAAAAAAAAAGCTCAGGCAAACTTTGGCAGTCACTAGCTTTTCCATTCTTCATGTCCACGTAATGCATCAGAAGACCCAACGGACAAGTCAGGCCTTCGAGCAAGAGCAGGGCAGTAGAGCCCTGTGGGTAAGATCCCTCTCAGTCCTCCTGCCATCAGACATGCGATGTCGAAGTTCAGTGTTCACACCTAAAATTCCAGTCTTGCCACAGGGGGCTGTACTTTTGAACTCATGGATTAATAAATCTGGAACGGTTTCTTCCAAATAGAATCAGGGGGCCTGAAGTGAGCTATGAGACCCGTGACAGTGGCAGAGGAAGGGGCAAGGCCAAGAAGGAGTGATGGGGGCTAGATGAGCAAATAATAACACTGCTATTGTAAACACTGCGATGCCCTTATCCTCCAGGGGAGCCCCTGTGACTTTATGAGGTCATCGTCTTACCAGCCACAATGCTCAGGCCCCTACCTTTGAACTGTGTCCCATAAAAGAATGCACGAGCTAAACAAGATGCTCTATGCAGCCCTAAATGTGTCTGCCGAAATGAGGTGTTGGAGAGTAGACTTGTCACGGGATGGGGACTGTAAATGAATGATGTCATCTTTCCAATTTGGTGCTGAAATATAAATAAACCACATTGTTCATATGAATACCAGATCTGGGGGAAATGTACACAGAGCAATTGTGAGCGGAAGGGGCTTCTTTTGATTAGTCTGGGAGGAGAGGAGGGTGTGAACCAGAGGTGAATACTTGAGTTTGGTCTGATACTTCAGACTGTTTTTATTTATCTTGCGAGTAACATATCTCTTAAACTGTGGCCGATTTCTTGCAGCCTGGGTGATCATGTTATGTCCCATAGCACAACGAAGCAAGCTGGCTCCTTTAATGTAAATCGAAATGGGCCTCTTCTCATAGCCCACTCTGTAATCCTCATTGCTCACTCTCATCCCAGTCCAGTTACATTGTTTTTCTACCACACAAAGAAAATTCTGGGAGGATAAGAAACACTAACCAACGCTCCTTGCTCCTTAACGGACAACAAGGAAAGACTGCAGAAAGCTTTACCAAGGCTCCCAACAAGGATGCTAGTTGCTCAAAGGCCATACAGGTTTAACAGTGGCTTCATTAGCATGGCTTGTGTCCCACAACCATAGGATACATGGAAGGTCCACCACGAGCAGGTCTTCTGAGCGGACCTAACTGGAAATCCAGAACAGCTCAGGGAAGTTGGAGATGCATACATAGCATAGCACTTAAAACATGGGACTCGTTTAGTGATTCACCGGGGCCCATTTTCACTTCATCCCTGACATCTCTGTCAACCTGAAGCACCCATCTCTGGGCCCCGTATCAGACTCTATTTGCTATATACTGCATTCCCACTGCTAAGCCATGCCTGCATGTTCTGTTCCTTTTTTCTTCTAGAAACTGTCTGTTTCTTTGGGGCCAATGCCTCATAACGGCTTTCCTTTTGCGAGCTTGCCTATCACAAGTATGTACCCATTAGCCAATGTGACCCGAGGTCCCTAGTACTCTGAATTTAATGTCTCCAGAGGCTCAGAGGCTCCCACAGCCCTCAGGACAAGATCTTTGATTCTCAACTTGCTTACAAGTTTCTTGTTAGGTAACCTAGCTAACCTCCACTCTGTTTGCCTTCTCTTCTGCTTTTGGAAGCACAGTTTTCTGTTCCAGCCTTGCGCTTCATCCTTTATCCTTTTACACGAGCTACACCCTTGAGTTCTTAAGCTCTTAGCTCCAAGGCAGTCACCTCTAGATATACCTTTCAGAAGCACATATCACAAGGAACCATGTGCTCTACTGTCTCTCCTAGAACCCTTCACTGGCCCATTTCCAACCCCCTGCCCATCACAGTGCTTACCCCAAAGGATGGCAAATAACTGCATGTTGGCTTGGCTTCCTCCACACTGTGGTGAGGATCTCTTGGAGGAAGTACTATGTCTGGATTACCTTTGTATTCACCACCTAATGAAGAGTCTAGCAAACGGGTGTCATCTCTGTAAATGGATGTGTGTGTGTGAATGAGGAGGACACAGGCTACCTTGGGACACATGAGGGAAAGTATGCGGTGGGAGGCAGTGATGACCCTGCTGAGCATTTAGCTTTAAACTTTCCCTGATGGGCTTGTTGTTGTTGTTGCTACTGTCTTCCTTGAGAGTGGATGGAGAGGGGTAAATGAAGAGCTCTTGAGCTACTAGCCACATAAACTTGTTCTTTATGAACAGGTAAAGTGGGCCTAGAGCCTATCTGCCCAATTATCTCATTATGAATAAGGAGTACCTATATCTTATGATGTGCATTTCCTTCCTGTCCCCTAGGCTTTGAAAGAGCAAGGAGACTTTGGAAGGCTTTTTACCAGTACCAAAAGTCAACCTGAAAAATCCAAACTTTATCCATTAACTAAAATCATTGGGTGTTGTATGTACAAAGGTGCTAGATACTGTATCTTCTCTGACATTTCTGAACATTGTATTCTGGGAGCTTTCAAATGAGATAAAAATCCTTGATTGACTAGTAGAAGATATCATAGCTTAATCACAATATGTAGCTATAAACGTGTAATACTAAAACTTCACATATATCTAACAAGGTGGCAATAAAGAATGAAGCTTTGATCAGTCACCCAGATGACATTAACACTGAAATCCACATAAATATGGTTTAAGGAAGAAGAAAAATGTATACAATAAGATTTCTTACCATGGGAAAGGAAGATAACACTGCACTTCAGTAACTACATTTTTCCTCTTGTAAGCTTTGTTTTCTCCTAGTTTCCCAGCAGGGGAATCTAAAACATTCCAGAATTTTCTACATGTCTCTTTCTACCTAATCAGATCAAAGCAGCAGTTCCTGTCTATAAGTAAAAGCCGGGAAGCCAGTTGACAAACACAGAACAAGAAGGACAGACGGAGATTCTTCTGAATGTTCATGCAGCTTAGATGGCAATGAATCTTAATTGTGTAGGATCTGGCTTCCAGTGATGATGTTACAGTGGACAATAAAGAAAGCAAGAGGTGGCAAAATTGTAGGAATGGACACAGCTCTGTATAAGAGTAGGAGTCATGAGTCAAATGTCTGCGATGGATAACTGCTCAAAAACACCACTTAGTATTCTCTGAACTACAGTGAGTAGAAAATAGTGTGCCAGTGTGTAGCTAGCATGTACCTATCAAATCCTTACTGGGGACGGGGCTGAGGAGATGGCTCAGTTAGACACTGAGGAACAGTAGCTAAGCTGACCTCTCTAAAAGCACATGCACACAAGAAGTTGCACACACACTCATACTTTTGCACTTCTAACACACACACATACACACACACACACACACACACACACAGAGAGAGAAAGAGAGAGAGAGAGAGAGAGAGAGAGAGAGAGAGAGAGAGAGAGAGAGAGAGAGAGAGAGAGAGAGAGAAACCATGTTGAGACAATGATTCTGGGTTTACTTGGCTATGAAAGAGAGCTCCCAAGCCCCTACTTATTCACCTAGTGAAGGGAGGACCAGGACAAGTGCCCAGGTTTGTGGTTCCAGGCTCTGACAATAGTCAGGCCCTAGGCTAGCTGCAGAGGCCAAAGCAAAGGTAAACAAGACATGGGGAATGTAAGTCTGCTCTAGATCCCACTATAGCATCATGAAAAGAGAATGAGAGGGAAGGGGGAGGTTTAAATAGATAACCAGAGCCAGAGAGATTCCCCTACAGCTGAAGGCAGAGTTACCACGTAGGCTCCTTTACAGCTAGAAGCTGAAAGTTGGCTTAGCTACGAGTGTATAAGGAGACAAAGACAGCCAGGTGCCACAACAAACTGGCCTTCTCCTGACCTTGAATGAGAAATGCCACTTAAGACATGCTATGTGGACGTTCCTTTTTTTACTCCTTCATTAAATATGGAAGAAGCAGGAAAAAATTAACTAACTGAACGAACCACTCACCTGCTTTCTGGGAAGGAACTATCGGTTTGGTGTATAATGCAAGCAGTTTAGGATGGAACCAAAGCTGAATGCTATGGAGAAAATGTGCCAGGATCTTGGGCGTCTGTTTACAAGTGTTGGCTGACCCTCTCTCCCTCCTACTTTCACTTCCACATTCTGCTATCATGCTCTTGTTACCACTTCCCAAGAAATGCAACAAATGCTATCAGAATTTCCTTCAGAAATCCCAGATGAAGTCTCACTGGATCGTCCCCACGCTCACACCTTCCTTTTGTATAGATTAGTATGCCCAGAGCTTGTCTTCCTCCTACAGATACCTACATTCCCTGTCTTGAATGATAGAGCTGCCGTATTCTCCGGAGAGGCAGCGCCTGCCCTGCACTCAGGCAGCTTGTTTCTATCAGATATTCATGTGAGTCCCACAGTGAACCAATTCCACAAGGCTTCTGCCTCTATGGAATGGGCAAGCATGGACACAAGGCTTTGAGCACAGGCCAAGCACCACAGGCAGGTGCTAATGCCTCTGTTCGTTTCTCTAGAGAACAGTAGTATTTCTAGATTTGTGGGTTTTCTTTCTTTTTCTCTGTCCTTCTTGCTAAAGTTGTAAGAGGGAGGTTATCCTCTCAAACAGCTTCCTGCTGCCATCTTAGGAGGCTGGGGAATTCTCTGAAACGTCTTGATAAGGATGCCATCCAACATCATCTCTGTCCTGCTACCAGCTGCACAGCTGCCAGGGGATGAGAAGGTGACTGACAGAGAGAACCCTACTCTGTCCATAGTACAGACGGTGAGTTCCCTATCAGAGTTAGGAAGAGCATGGGCATTTCCAGAGGGAGCCACACACTAAAGTCAATACTCAGCACGTTGTGTACATGGCCCCTGCCATGTCAGAAAAAAATACAGTCCTCTGTCATCTTAGTCACAGGGCACAGCAGCCCTGTGACCCAGGCTGGGGTGGAGGGGATACTTTAATAAGGACAGGAACCTGTGACAATGGAGAGACCGGATAAACGTGTATTACTGACAACTAGCCCATAGCGGCAATTCTTATCCTGGCTTACCTAAGGAGGAAACAGAGGCAGAGAGACCGAGGCTGATCTAGCTGTGGCATTCTTACAGGGTCCCTGTGTTCTACCGCTTGAACCTTTGTGGATTGGCTTCCTTCATAAAAAGGGGAAAAAAATCAAGTTTGGTCTGGAAGTGAGCTGGGCTTCTGGAGAAACTCCAGTCCGAGCATAAAAGAGAAGCAGCTCACAGGAGTTTAAAGTTCCTGGTGAGAAGGATGAAATCCACAAAGTCTTGTCTGAGGTTCAAAGGAGTGTCGTGCTGCTGACTAACCCTACTGTAAACTCACAAGTCATTCTCTGCAATCCGCAAGGTTCAAAGGACTGTGTGCTGTTCACTAGCTCTGGTATAAGCTCACAAGCCATCCTCAGCAATCCCTACTGCCCCTCGATGCTCCAACCCAGCACCAGAGGTTTAGATCTGGCTAACTTAAAGTGCTAGCAACTGCAGACTACCAAGGAATTCCTAACATCCTGAGAGCTGGTCCCTGCAGTGGTGTGTGGGGGAGGGGGAGGCCCTAGAAGTTTCCACCATCAAGCTACCAAGCTGAGCGCAGGTCTGTCGAATTAAGTAGTGGGCAGCACATGCTATACTTAGCTTTTAAACACTTGTAAAGTCCTCTTCATTCATTTATCTTACTTGTCACTGACAAGCTCCTCAAGGACTGTAACAGTATGCAGAGCATGAAGAGCCTGGGTAAACAACACATATTTTATGTGGAATCTAAACTGTTTCAACCCCGAGAGTCAATAGAGGGTCTCAGAAAAAGCCGGGACTCTTCTACTCAACTGCGAGGGGTTCTGGGCATGGTCTGTTCCGAGCTTCTCTACAAAGCAGACTGTGAGATCAAATATCATTAAAAAAATTAGTTGGAAAGAAAGGAGGACAGGAGGAGGGAGAGAAAGGGATGGAAGGAAGACGAAAAAGTAAGAGGAGGAGGAAGAAAGAGGGCACAAGAGCTACCAAGGGAGGAAGGGAAAAGCAAGGAAGAGGGTGAGGGATGGGGGAATGGGAGAGGAGAAGTGGTAAGAGGAAGGAAGAAGGAAGAAATGATACTGGTATGTGTATGTTTTATGATTTAGATTAAATTTGTGGTGATGAGGAAAGCCGGGATCTTCATTTAGTGCATAAATCAACAAATATTTGTCCTCACTGGCTGAGATCTCTCCCACCAGATTATCTCCATCCAGAGATGAAAGCCAAAGGATGCCCTTAGGGCCTGGCACAACGGAAGTGGCCAGGCCACCAGATGGGCACTGATGCTAGGAGCCCTGAGGCTGAGTGAGTGATCAACTGCAACTTAGGAAGCAGCCCTGATACTCTAAGATAAATGAGGGAGATCTAGATAAATAAACAGGAGCCCAAGGAGATGTCACAGAAGAGTCCCAGAGAGGACAGGGCCCTCTAATGGTTACATATTTACTTTAAAATGAACTCTACTAAATTATAGTGCCCACCTCTGTGAGAGCATCTAAGGAAAGTACACCTTTGTGCTCTGAAGATACAGAGAAGGGGGTCCTCAAGATGACTTGAGAAGCCATCAGCAGGATGAAAGAGTAAGGCAACAGCCTTGGTCTGCATTTCTGAGAGTAGCGACCAGACATTCATAGCAGCCCAAAGAAAATGAGCATATCCAGAAGAACGGCTCTGTGGCAGTGGGACATTCTTCCACAGAGGCTCTGACACTTGTGCTGAACAGGGAGACGATGCCATCTGGACCTGCTCCCAGTCCTGAAAGTGGCCAGGCAGAAAGGCAAAACCTAAGACCACGTCAACCCTTCAGAAGTAGTAATGACAGCATAAGGCGGTGGGGGAGGACATTGTGAGAGAGGCAGGGCACACATGTAGTAGAGGTGCTGGCCATGCCAGGAGGGAGGGAGGGAGGGAGGGAGGGAGAGAGAGAGAGAGAGAGAGAGAGAGAGAGAGAGAGAGAGAGAGAGAGGGAGAGACAGAGACAGAGACAGAGACAGAAAGATAGACAGAGACACAGAGAGACACAGAGAAACACATAGACACAGAGAGACTGACTCAGAGGGAGCCACACATAGCTAGTGCCTTAGACAAGGAGCAAGTCACTGTCCTAGCTGGTCTCCACCTTGGGTAAGGAAGAGGAAGAAATGTGAACAGGCTCATCCATTTTCCAGTCAGAAAACAAATGGGAAGAGAAAACTCACAGCAAGTGTCCCAAATACCAAAGCTCCGAAGCCTCCCCTGAGGCAGTAACTTGCCATGGTGGCTAGCTGGCTAGGAGTCCCTTCTTTCTGTTTGAACTGGGATATTCTTGCTGGCTTTATATGGCACACTACGAACCCACACTGACTAGGACTGATTCAGTCCTAGGTGGAAGGAGAGTCTGGGTCCCTTATTCCACACAGGGTGGGTTTTCACAGGCCCTTACAGATGATCAAGCAAGACAGCTCATCACTTGCAGGTCTTGGAGGCTCCTCCTAGCTGACACATTCCTCTAGCACGCAAACATGGTGTCTCATCTGTAACCTTACATCTCCTCCTCTATTTCTTACCACCCCAAACTAGAGACCAGGCCTAGGCCTGTGAATTTGACAGAAATCCAATTAAAAGAGAGGAATGGAAGGGGAATTCTCCTCCCACCATGTTCAGTCTCCTCATTAACATATCATATTACATCCATCAAATGGGTACCTTAAAAATATTCTCTTAGTTACCTTTTAAAAAATACCCCCCCCCCCCATTCTGGCTTCCTATAGCCCTGTAAATGAAATAGCACAAGCTCAAAGCTTGGACATACACCAAAAATAGAGATTCAAGTACACATGTGATACATGTATGCTCACAGACCCAGGGAAACTTGACTGGAGAAGGGGGGTGTTGTTCTTGAAGATTCTAGAGCATTTTAAGGTCTCAAGTCCTTTTCCTACCACCAAGGGCTTCCCAGAATACAGGGTCATTAACTGTTAGTGGTTGGATACATTTTTAAGTAAGAAAATTCACTTAGAGGTGGGGCCAAAGCTTCCAAAGGGTGAAGAACGTCATCGCTGACAGAATCAGGACTGAGCCAAGGACTCTTGTCTGTGGGCTGTGCACAGTTTCTGTCTGCCTTCCTATTGCTCTCCAAGTAAGGACAAGTCTGCCCTGCCTAAAGCCTCTATTACCATCGTCCAACCTGAAGACACAGTCGTGTGTTCTGAGCACTGTAGTATGAATTCTGATTCCATCTCCACAGTCCGGACAGTATTAACTATCTAGTCACTGTCTTCTGGACAGTATTAACTATCTAGTCACTGTCTTCTGGACAGTATTAACTATCTAGTCACTGTCTTCTGGACAGTATTAACTATTATTAACTAACTAGTCACTGTCTTTTTTTTTTTGGTGGCTATAGTGAGGTTAAAGAATTGTCCTTTTTCACTTGAAATAGGCGACTTGCTTCTCTAAGGGCATATTGATTTACTCTTATATTCTGTATCCTTTTTAATACCCAGAGGTTTTTATATTATGCAAGTCACATAGGCAAGTAATAAAACTAAGCAGGCCCAGAAGCTGATTAAAAGAGAGAAAACCTCAAAATCCTGATTCTGATGTTTCTTGGTTAATGTTACTAGAAATGTTTGGATAATGCAAGCAAACAGGCATTTTCACACTCTGTAAACTAAAGTATCAAGAAAACAGAAGGATTTGGGAGATGGCTCACTTGCTAGATAAGCAGGGGGATCCAAGTACAGAGTCCAGCAGCCATGTACACCGGGCACAGTCTTGTGTGCACCTGTACACCAGCACGGAGCCAGAAACAAGGGATCCTGGGGGCTTGCTGTCCTGCCAGCCCAACTGAAAACAGAGCTTTGCTTCCATAAGAGGAATTGTCATGGAGCATAAGGCACAAAGCTATACAGCGGGGCACATGACATCTGCTCCTGGCCTCTGCTTGCATGTACACCCCACACACATATGCACACACAATTTATATCATACACATTATAAATAGATCAAGCAATTGAATAAAGCAAATGTCCATTATGTCTTGCTAGTCCTACCTCAATGCATTAGTATGGAGACTCTGGGAGACCAGAGATCTTCATTTAATTTAAAGAGATGACTCAAAAACCCTACATTATTGGCTGCTTTATAGTATACATACAGTAAACACAGACAGAATCAATCACTTATGGACATTTGGGCGATTTTCAGCTTTTCTTTTGCCAGTAATACTTTAAAGAATACTTTGGCAAGGGAACAGCTTGCCTTCTGACATGAGTTTGTTCTCAACAAGGATGGATGCTTCAACATACCACAGCTGTTTCCATAATACTTTAGGAAAAGAGAGATTCAAGTGATATCCCTGGAATAGAATATAAACATTTTAAACTTGGGAAGATATCACCAAATTCAACATCCAGGCTGAACCTCTTTCCCTGGACTGTGCTTAGATGAGCTTTCTTTAAACCCCTTTCATCTTCAAATATCTTGTAGATGGGAAAGTATCCCGTAACTATGTTTCCCTTATATAACTTAAGCTGAGAACCTCCTGATTCACATGGCGGCCATTACTCTTTCATCAGCTAGAGACGGCTCATGTTCTTTTCCACTTTTGGGTCACTTGGAAGAGACTTTCTTACTTTCTACTGAGAAGAATTGTACTTGTTATGGACACCCGTGGGGCTGATTTCAGAAAGAGCAGAGCAGAAGTAAGAAGAAAAAGGGATGGAAGGAGAGGTACTTGGGGGCATGCAAGGGGCAGAGGCTCCGGGATGGCAGAACTCTCCTTACTGTGGTACACTAGTGTCTAATGGGCTCACCTGAAATAAACAGGATCAGGAGGGCATCAACTGGTTGGTGAGGAGGATGCAGCCAACCCTCTTTTCTTTAAGCTATATCTGGGATGGGTGGTGGTTGTCTATAGACTATTAGGACTTATGGCTTTATTAGTCAAGATAAAACTTCTCCAAAAAAGACCTCTGAGTTCTGATAAAGTCTAATTCACCCATGGGAGTGTCTTGTGCATGTCCAGCCACTCACTATATATGCACTGGGAAAAGGAACATAGCACAATTTTTTTTTTTCCAGGTGGGGTTTCTATTTGTAATGGTCCCCGGATGGTGACCTAATCCTTACACATTGCCACTAGAGATTGGAAACTAAGCACCTCGGGAGACAATTATTAAACAGCTTAAATATGATGTCTCCTGGTCTTGTAGTTACCTGGAATTTTGTAGTTTCATTGGAAGGCAGCTGTCCCACTCCTGCTCTTTCCAGTTTAGGGAAAGACCTTGTATCTTTGGATATTTGAATAAAGTTGTTTTACGTATCTCTGCTCTAACTTCGTCGCTTGAAGTCCTCTCCACTAGCCACATCCTCTCTCTTAGTACTGTCTGTACTCTGACACACACAAGGGCACTATTAGGTCAGAGGAACTCATCTTAAGAAATAATTTCTAGAATACAGTCTGGACCTGAGCTTTTACATATATTCTCACTGAACACTACTGAAAGACACTTAACATACTAATAAGGTCCAGAGGTTATGTTTTCTAAGCATCTCTTGTACAATGCTAAATTCTCATTAAATATAGTTCAGCAAACTTTTATCCTGATTGCCAGTTTCCCTGTTAGTCATACACACACACACACACACACACACACACACACACACACACACACAGACTTAATCTACCACTGTGAACTGGTACAAATGTTCTCAATGGCTATTTGGGTTGTTACTCTATATTCAAACTATGGATACTGTGAGTGTGTGTGTTTGCATGCTCACTCCAACATTTTTTCATGAAGAAGAAGCTGTACTCAGGGCAGGGGATGTTGGTGAAATGTTAATCACAGGGTCAATTAAAGAGGTTTTAATGTTAAATGATCAAAATTTCTTTTATCAAATGATTGAATGTTCATTATTGCTATAGTGGAATACTCACCAACCCTCCAAGAGAGTGATATATATTTATATTTATTAAAAGAAAAACATAGCATAACGTAGAGTTGAATGGGAAGAAAATAAAACTGGTTTATAAAATAAGCTGTTCATATCGAACAGTATTTAAGTGTACATGTAGTTTTTCAGCCACATAGGGAAAGGCTCCACAATATAAGCACAAAATACTGATGATCTTTGCTAGATACTTAGATTTCAAGACTATGTTTTGTCCTTTATTCTCTCTTATAAGATGTAGACATTTAATACCTGTCAGGAAATGATACATAAAATCACAATGATTTGTTCATACGGTACACAAAAAGATGAAGAAATGGAAATTGCTTCTTGAATTATGAAATGCTATGGTAAGCATTTCAGTTCTGAAGAAGACAGGATTTAGATTTTGGGGCGAGACGGAGAAGCTTAACTTTCAAGGACCCAGGCTTCTGGTGTCTTCTGTTTTAGTGATCTAAGACAATCCAGAATCAAATGGAGCCCCCTGACTAGCCTCTGACTAAATGGCCACAGTCCCACCCCTTTTCCCCCTGCTCCTCCAAATTCTGATGTCTCTTAGCAACCAGCATCACCAGTGTTTTTCTAGTTTGGTAAAATATAGGGACTTCCTCCAGGAGGTCTCAGTTAGAAATCTGGCCCCTTTCAAATACTAAAGAATTCATACTTCAAAACTGTAAGGAGAGGCATGGCTAGAGATACAAACACACAGCTGGCTAGAGAAGGAAGTGTCCCCGAGTCCATGTCAGGCTCAGAACCAAAGTTCCAGTGCCAAATTCAAATCCTCCCCCAAGAGCTCAGGAGACCTCATCTGGATCAAGTCACTGCCCATCTGAATTCAGCACTGTGGGCCAGAGGTTAGGAATCTCTTTGCTGGGTCTTTTCAAGTTGCGAGTACAGCTCCAAGCTCAGGAAGTTCCCAAGTGCAGCACTATAGTAATGTATAGGGTAAAGTCATGCAAGAAATATTTGTCTCATTCCCACACAGTCAACATGGTAATTATATAGGAGCTTGGACATTAAGGACCCAGACATAAAGGGCTGGGTTAAAAGTGTAATTACAGCTCAGAAGTAGCATGTGCCTGGGGACATTATACTACAAAACAACAACAAAGAGAGAACACACAAAATCAAGTGGCACACTGGGGTCTCCCCTTCACTATTTTTGGAAAAAATCCCATTAGAGAATAATGTACCATAATGACGATTCAAGAGCAGACAGGAGTTGGAAACTGTTAATAAACTAGGTCTTTAGTTCTCCAGCATTTTAAGGTTTATGGACCAAGGTTCTCTCTGAATCTCACACTTTATGGAACACTTTATTTGACATTTGCATTACAGAGAAAAACCCTTCAGATACCCACATCTTATAATTGCATAAGGAAAGGAAGCTATTAGTTTATTCTTGGGGTGACTGGGTGGAGGTGCCTTAACAAAAGAGCCAAGCCATACCCAACTGACTTCTATAAAGTTTATACGGGATGAGGACATGCCCTGGGCGGTGTCTAAGACTCAGCAAGCTCTCATGAGCTGAAATGACCCTAATATCTCAGGAGACATTTTATCATTAGTTGAAAATTCTGGTTCCAAGCTTGCTCTGTGCTGACAGTTTTCACATCACACTTGCTTGAGAGAGCAGAGTGATTCCCTGTTGTCTTGTGTATCAGCTAGAAATGGCTCAGTTGCTGAGCAGGGCCAACCCCTTTCTCTCTAAACCACTTAGCTCTTTCTAGCTTCATCCATAGAGTCTCTCTTGAAGATGGTCTGTCCCTAATTGCAATATATACAGAATCAGCTCTACTTTGGGAGTTCTCTAGCCAGGAATAGCCCTCTCCACAAAACTAGGTTCTTTAGCTTCACCATAGTTGAGCTCAAGATGTGCTCTTTTTAATTGCTGTAACTTGGAGTATCCTGGCGACTTAAGAGACTTAGAAGTAGAGTCAGAAGTCCTGAGCTTCTCTGGTAGGTGTGTGGCCAAGCAGAAGTTACTGAACCTTTGATTCAATTCTGAATGTAGCTATTTTTTATCTGTCTATATACGAGGCACCATATGGAAGCCCTGAGAAACTGACGTTCAAAACCACCGTGCTTAATATGTCTCTCTTCTCCCTTTCAAATTCTCATACTTCCTCCTCAGCAATGCCTCTCAGAGGGCGTGAAGCTTTCTTAATCATAAAGACCTTGGGTCTGAAGACTGGCATGATTTCGTACCAGCTCTGCCCCCAAGAAAATGCATGGTACTTTCTGTTTGCTTTGTGCTAGAACCAGTTTAACTCTTTTGCAGTTCACCAGTATAAAAGAGCTGGCATACTAACATCCCACCAACATTTCAAAAGAATGTTATAGTCTACCAAAATGACAAGTCTGCTGTCTCTTGTTTTCTTTGAGATTGACTTTAAATAAAGCACAATAACTGTATAAAAATGCAAGTGAGAACCAAGGCTCTACTTCAAATGTCTCTAGGTAAGGGATCATGTCCCACAAATCAATCAGCAGGACAAGAGATGTTGAGTGGTTTTGTTTGTTTGTTTGTTTGTTTGTTTTAATCTTACCTTGGTTCCAGAGAACCTTCAAAAATAATTTGAGTCTGCATATAGTGCACAGGAACTATTTTTGTCTTTGCAAGTCTCATTTTCATATGGAGATAGGGGGATAATTTGGGGTTCTGTTCTTGGGAGAAGCTGAAGAGCAGGTACAGATACGAGGCCATTTGTGACTACTCTCCAGACAAGCAGTGATGAGGAGCTACCTGCTTCTCCTTGTAGATTTGTCCGAGAGGATCCCTAACTCATAAAACCTACCAAGTACCTCTGCTGCAACAAAGAGTACATTATAATCATGGATACAACAATCCCACTCAAATAACTGCACTTATAACTCCAAGCGATTCAGTAACCCCCAAGCCGGGACAGAGCCATCCAGTTCAGTAGATTCCAGTGCATTAAGAGTGACTGACCGCCAAACTATGTGAGATGCTGATCAAAGAAAAGGAGAGGGATAATTGCTTCCGACCCAAGCAATTTGAGATATTCAACAGTGGTTTTCAGGATGCAACTGTCTGGGGCCAAAAGAGGAAAACCTATTTCCAAGCTTTTTTTTTTTTTTTTTTGGTGGATTCACCAGGAGTAGAACAAAATGATAGGATGTGCCTGAGGTGCTGCCTAAGTGAATGACCTGGTTCAGGAGTGTGGAATGCTGGGCTTACAGCCAGCTTTGGGCCCTTTCATTGAAAGAAGCAAAGACCAAGGTCAGTAGGCCACTCTGTCTGCTCCTGGCTGACTTCCTCTGGGCTCATGGAGTTGCCATTAAGTGGACTTGTCACACAGCCTGCAAACATGTTCCTCAGACAAGCTATGGCTTTCTGCTTCATCCACTCTTTTGGTCTTTGGTAAGAACCTTCATTTTCTCAACAGCTTGGTCTGGTCTTTTTTTTTTTTTTTTTCCTTTTTCTTTTTCTTTTTTAAAGTGGGAAGAAATTTCAAAACTCAGATATTCTGGTTTGTTTCAAAGACAACATTCTCAGCCATGGCCTGATACTTCCCTCCTGTGGGGGTGAGCCATAGTTGGCTGTGATTCATCCGTTTCCACCAGCTAACAATAAAAAATTATGTCCCATTCTAAAGAAACAAAAGAAAAATTATAGTGGAGTTGTGTATTTCCTTTCCTGTCCCCAAAGAGAATCTGAAGAATGGATTCAATATGCCAAATTAAGCCATGAGAACGTATCCATATCTAATAGGAATTAGTGCATGTTATAGCACTGAACGTGGCTTCAACATAATTTATATTCCAACTTCTGAGGCCCTGGGTTTAGCATGGTCTCCTTCCAGTGCTGACTCAGAAGCTATTGTCACTGTGTCCTCTGGGAATTCTTATCATGTGTATGACAAGCTGAAGGCTCCTCCTGTGACAAAAGAAAATTTCTTTACACAGCAGTAACACCCATGATCCAGAACTGGCAACTGATTTCAGGGATCCAACTGCCAGAGTGAAAAGAATGGCCAATTCTTTGCAAGTCTAAGTCTGTTGTTCTAGAAACAGGAAGCTTGATGATGAAGCCCTCTTTATCTCTGGCCAGAGTGGCATGTCCACCTGCAGCTTGGAAGGCTCGACAAGCAACTCTAAACCCTATATTTAAAGCAGGGAAGCTTAAGACTCCTAAACATTGGGCTAGCAGCTTTGGTTGGGTCTGTTCCACTCCATTTCGCATTAGACTTGCCAAAAGCACAAAGAGACAACTGGGACCTTTGCTCATAGTATCTGCTATTAAGATAAATCAGCAACACTTGAGTGTCCCAGCTTCATAAAAAACAAACCCTTAGCAATATCACTTCACTCTCCAAAACAACAACTCTTTGCTCCCCTGCCTCACCAAGGGTTGCATCACTAGAAAGCTTAGGATCTCGAGGCTCTTCCTGCAAACCAAATCCCAGCTCAAAAGGCCTCACAAGGCCTTGGCCCAATAGGCCTCTTACTGCCTGGACACGTATGATCAGGGGTGGGAGAGATGAACGTTCCTTTGCCAGAAGAGAAAGCACCATCCTAATCTGGGCTCTTTAAAAAAAGACAATGTGTGTTCTTTTTGCTTCATTTGTGGTACTGCTGATAACTCATGGTCTGGCACCCCCCCCCACCCCAAATTCCTCATTGGTCAGAGAAGAGTGGACTTTGGCTTATGTTGATAGGCTCAGTAGAGACTGGGCTCAACCTACAAACACAGCCTTACATTCTGTAGAAGCACACGGCAGCTCCACCTTCACATTTTAGGACTAAGACCAGTATTCCACACAGCTGTAGAGCCCTCACAGCTGCTAAGAATCATGTCCTGCAGGAAATGTTTTAAATAACTCTCCTCTGTGAGTCAGGTGGCAAACAATGGACCCATTCTATAGGAAGGCAAGTTGATCTGCTCACTCTTATCCAATTAGCAAGTGGAGGTGAGTCCAGATTACACTTGCCAGAGGAGTAAGCTTTGAAGCCTTCCCTACTCCCTACTATCATTGAAATCTAGACTCTTCCAAGACTGGCTATAAGGAAGATGCAACTGAATTCTGGTAGGGAAGAAAAGAAGTGATGGGTCAAGTTCAGTACAGAGCAGCTGAACTGGCGAACTGGCTCGGCAACACCATGCTTCAGCAACGCCACTCCTCACCTTACTCACCGGCAAACAGAGCCCCGTGATGACGTAACATCTGCCAATTGTTGTGAGGACTGCAATAAGTTAACCAAGAAGATGCCTCTGAGCCTGGCTTTGTGTTTATTTAAGAAATGTTAGCTGAGCTAATGGTCTGCAAATGATGTATCCTCACTACTCAACTGGAAGTACCATGAAAGCAAAACTGCCCCTGGCCTGGGCACCCTCAAAGTCACAGTCAGCTCTCTGGTGTCCTGCGTGTCATGAGTGTGCCTGTGCTGAGACAATCTCAGACCACCAAAGCTCTGAGGAGCTGGGAGTTTGGTGGCCCATCCCTGCCTAGAGATAGGCATAGAGCCTCCAAGAGACAAGTAAAGTGCGCTGTCCACGTTTCACTGAGTGCTGGGATCAGAACTGGACAAGAACCCCACATCCTAGGTCCACTTCTAGATTCTGAAATTTCCATGTCTGCCAGGACCTTCCTGATGAGGTGCCATCCTGTTTCATTGAAACAAGATTTGTTTATATTATTTTAATTATGTGTGTGTATGTATGTATGTATGTATGTATGTATGTATGTATGTGTCTGTGTGTTTTGGGTATGTGCACATGAATATAAGTGCCCACAGTGGTCAGAGGTATGAGATTCCCCCTGGAGCTGGGGTTTGCAGGCAGTTGTAAGCTACCTGATGTGGATGCTAGGAATTTGAACCCAGGTCTCCAGGAAGAGCAGTATGTGCTCTTAACCACTGAGTCATCTCTCTAGCCCCTCATTGAAACTTTTAAAAAGGTCAGCCACAGGGCCAAAAAAGCCCAGGAAGCCTGACAACAGGCACAGCCTGGCTTCATGACCTCTGTCTCCCTGTTACTCCTGGCACACAGAAGGCAGAGTTGATGGTCAGCCAGCAAGCTGTGTTTGTAATCTAAGAGTGGTTGCCCAAGAGAAAGGGGAAGTAAGGCAGCCACTAGATGAGCAGTTAATCAGAGCCCTGTATTTTGGCCTTCTGAGGTGTCATTCTTGTGAGTTCTCATTGTTTTCTGGGCTCATAGCTTTCCCTCTTATCTGACCTTGTAACCTTTGCACACAGTTCCATTCCCAGACCCTGTCAAGGATCATTAGGATGCAGACTTGGCTGGTTGTATACAACAGGCATTTCCTAATGACCATATTTGGACAGAGACAAGATAGTAAAGTTTAGGTTGTTGTATGCATTAGAATACACACACACACACACACACCAACAACAACAAATCTCATTTAACAGTGGTGTTGTAGGGTTCTGGCTCCCCCTCCTTGTGAATTCAGCAACTGCACTCTGGGAGTAGACTGAAGAACAGACTCAATCCTTCTGGCTAAGTATATTCACTGAGTGCTCCCTCCCTGCACCGTGCTCCACATGAGTGCTCCCACCCCACACAATGCTCTACATGGAACACCCTTTATTTAATATAAAATTTCTTTCAATGTATCTATCTCAGGGCACCTCCACCATGAAGGTGTTCAGATAACAGCACCACTATTTTTTTCACCACCATACCAACCATTACCCCACACCTCACGTTTCACATTTATATTTTCTCTCTTTTGTCCCCATCACTAGACGACAACTCCCTCAGGTTAGAGGTTTTGTTTGTTTTGCTCACTGTAGCATCCTCAGAGTCCAGAGCAGTCCTAGGAACATAGTACATGCTCAATTAATACTTGCTTTCCTACACCCTGTCTGAAAACCTCCCTAAAATGCTGTGTGCTTAGAATACAGCCCATCAGCATTAAGCAGTTGTTGGCCGGTTAAGCCTTAGCAAATGACAGGTGTGTTTGTAGGAGAGAGCTACTTCTCAGTTCTCCAAAATCCTCAATAAACAACCCTGGCCAGTAAGTCAATTTGGGAGCAGTAATTTTAAGGAACATAATTTTAAAAGGCTTCATATTCAAGTGTTCAATTATATAGTATGATTATAAAAGTACAAACTAGAAACAAAGTAAAATCCCCAGTGTAGGGGAATAATGAAAGTGGATCTTCTTCTGATGGCTTTCACGGACTCGGGAAACACACCCAAAATAAATGCGAAAAGAGATAAGAGAGATCTGCATTCTTCAGGGGGTCGAGTACTCACTCAGATGTGCACAGAGCATGGAATGTAGGAAACTATAAATCTTAATGACAGTTACTTCTGAGTGCTGAGGTTATGAGTAATTTGGGATTTTTTTCTTTACATTTTTTGAAGTTTTTTTGTTTTTTGATGAGCACATGTTATTTCTACGTCAAAATATTTATTTATATGTTCCCTACCATGGTAAAGTTCATATAGGAACTTTTGAAACACAATGAAGCCATGATTAAATTTTAACATAGTCTCTGAGCAGTAAAATCCATCAAAGATGAATCTGAAAATTGTACATTTGTGTTTCAGCTTATTGTAGAAAACCAAAACAAAATAACCAATCAAACAAACAAAAACAACCAATAACACACTCTGCATCTTCTTGAGATGGAATCAAGTAAACAGGAAGGGAATTTAGCTCAGCTCTACCTAGAGTTCTCTGCTTGGTGTCTGTCTGTCCGTGTCTGTGTGTCTGAAGCCCAGGGAAGTACAGACTGATTTGCAGAACAGTTCACATCCATGGCAGCCTGAGTGTGACTTGAACACAATTATGAAGGGGCGAGGCACAAAGCAAGTGAAAAGGGCTTTTCATCCAGTTTGAAGTTCAGCATCAGGAGGACACAAGGGCAGGAAGCTGGGGTTTTTTTTTTTTTTCCATTCATTTGAAATGATAAGGTGAAGACAGCTTGAAAGGACTTTTAATTATGAGGAGCAGGGAGGGGTTCAGGCAGGGAGGGAACTAAGGAGGGAGAGAGAGTGGGGGAGGGGGAAGGACAGGGAGAGAGATGTCAGAATCAAGAGAAGCCTTTACTATTATTATTATTATTATTATTATTATTATTATTATTATTATTATTATTATTATTAATGTCAAACAAAGAAAAAGAAGATGGAAAACCAACTAGAAAGAAGTCTTCCAAGCAATTACCCTGAGATTAAAACCCTACTGGCCATGGGCAGGTAGGCAGGTACCAGAATCTCAGGAAACCACCAAACTGAAAAGTCCTGATGGAATGCCTTGTGAAGAGGTCTGTGTATCCAGGAAGGGATACGCCACCCTCTCTAGTGTGCACAGGGAAGCCTCGGGTCCTCAGGGGGCAGCTGGAGCCAGACAGGGGGACTGAGAATGAGTGGGAAGATTCAGTAGGAAACCTTTCTGTGTTTCTCTTCCTCTCCCTTCCTCTTTCCCTGCTTCTAATTCTTTCTTCGCCCCAGCTCCTCTGAAAAGAAGAGCATGTGAGCGGTGTGGTTTGAGACCTGCTTCTCCCTTCCCCATAACTGGCCCTGCACATTTCCACTACTTTGTCTCGGCATCACTAGGGAGATTATTTGCACCTGGTTTTCAAGGGTTCCACAAGGATTAAATGGGGGGGGGGGAATATATTCCAAATGTCCTACTCCAGCATTAAGTTAAATGTAAGCATTCTAAGCTATTACTCCAGCCTAAAATGGTCACATGAAAGTTATGATGAAGAGCATGGCCTCTGTAGACATCCGGAAGCAGTGCCACCCTAAGACCCACAAAGTCAGCACAATATGACTGTCAGATTCCTTCTCCTTGAAACACCAGCACCTCAAGAAACCCAGCACCCCAGATGTAGTCTTTTGACCCCTATGAATCGATCTGGTGACTTGGGAACATCTTGGGAAACTTCTCTTAGCTCTGCTCTGGTGGCTAATGTGCATTTCGTTGGAGGCAGTCATGAAGAGGTTAAAGTTGAGGGGATTTCAAACATGTCTAATCCAATAAGAGGCTTGGTAAAACATGCGTTATCACTTAAAGAATAAATGTTTAAAAATAGAGCACAGATGTGCAATTTGAATAAGAGAGAGAGAAGAAGGAGGAGGAGGAGGGAGGGAGGGTAGGAGGAAGGGAGGAAAGGAGAGATAGCATGTGAGAGGTCTTGGTGTCTGCAGGAGGACCTGTGTTTGGTCCCCTAAGCCCATACATAGGTACTCAGATCACTGACATGCAGTAGGCAAACAGCTCAGACCCAATCCCCACACACGTGTTATCTTTTCCTCCTCCTATTCTCCTTGTTCATATTTCATTTTTATTTTGTTTGTGAAACATATGGCTAGGGCTCTCCTGGAACTCAGGATCCTTCCAGTGCAACCTCCCACAAGTGTCCAGATTACAGAACTATGCCACCACACCCAGCTCCCTGCTTTTCCTAAAAGCTGGCTAGCACACTGGTGAAGCTGCTCTATTCTACTGAAGAAAGCCAAAAGTAAACACTAAAAGCATATATTTCATTCTATAACTAGTAGGCTAAACCCTTTGTTGTTGTGACAAATACCAGAGAGAAATGGTTTTAAAAGAGGAAAAATTAACTTGGCTAGTGTGTCTCTTGGCTGTACCTTTGTTGGCAAAGGGAGAAATAGTGCAGAGTTGCTCCCCACCCAGTGCCCAAGATGCAAACAGGACATCACAGAAAAGGTTTGTATTTTAAGGGCAATCCTCAACTGACCTATTTTCCTCAAAGAGGTTCTAGCCCTACCTTCCCCCACTGCCTCCTCATAAGGCCATTGTTTTACAAGAAGGCAGAGCTCTTGTGTTCCAGTCAACTCCTTACCAGTAATGGCAGCTAGAGAGCAAGCTTTCAACACAGGAGCCTTTTAAAAGTGGGGTACCCCAAACTAAACACTGACAACTAGATGTACTTAGTCTAGGAACCTTGAAACATAACAGAGAGCATCTAAGTTACACAGGCATTTGTCACCAAAGACAGGTGACATCAGACAACTCTGAAATTTCTGCTTCTACAAATATTCTCTGACCCTGGGTCCTCCTGTCTCTTTCAGGAGCCAATGGCAACTTTACTGGTGGTAGAAACCATAAGTGCTCAAGGATGAGGTCAATAGCTCCAAATCCAGAGTGCCAACACATGTCACAGGTGTGCCACCCATCCTTAGAGATAGGAGCTAACTGTTTACAATGTGATTTTTCTGATCAGACCTACAGATGGTCAACCAGAGTCCCTTTCATGATCTGGGAAGATGCCCTCCTAAGAAGGAGAGAAAAGCATGATAACAGAGAAAACACTTGGCCCCCAGAGTCCTTGAACATCCTTAGGTTCACACTGGTGGGCCAAATGTATTTCCCCAGTGTTGGGGTTGAGGCATCGGCTGAGGGGAAGAAAATTATCCAGGCTTGGGCAGCACACCAGAATCCTGTCCAAATACTGGATATTAACAAGAAAGTTTTTTGTTTTGTTTTGTTTTGTTTTGTTTTGTTTTGTTTTAGTAACACCAGGTTTTACCTCCTTGGGAACAGCCCACCTCTGACCTGAGAAGAAGAGATCTGAGAATATTTTAAGGGCATTCTCTGGAACATACTTCGGACACACATGAGGCATTGAAGTGAAAGCTAGAGATGTGGCTACATCCTACCAGGGGACCAGGAACAACTTAAACCAGTGAGAGTCTGCTGAAACAACTGATGCTTTTTTCACTGTGGCAATTCGATCTGGAGTGGGTCTGTGATACATTACAATGCTGGGATCGAATCAAACTTTTCTGGAGCGCATCCAAGCACAACAAGAGGCTATGGGAACCCTACTGCATGGCGCTCCTCTACTGCTGTTCAACTGTGCTTACCTCATCAACTGTAATGCTCATCTACATACAATGCAAGAGAAATGTAAGTGGACAGCAGAGTTCCTTGGTTCAGTGGGCGGGAACAGACCTGGCTAGTCAATGAGTTGACTCTGGCTTTCCCCTCAATACGCCTCTACTCATGCACATATCCAGTTGTGAATAGGGTCCTGAGTTCAGGAGAATCTCTCCTGGACCCTTTGCAGGGTGGCCTCTGCCATTTACGGCCATATCTGTTTAGCTACTCCTTGAAGACAGTCCTGACTTGCAACCCAGGGGAGGCAGGGAGACTGAGTATTCTGTGATGGCCTGGCATAGCCATCTGAATGTTTTCGGAGACACAGGCACTCTTTGCCAACTCTTGGGGAACCGCAGCAAATGAGTGGACCTGTCTTCTCCTCTAACGCCTTCCTGCTCCCAACTGACCTGTGCATTTCCTGACGGCTCAGAGCGATGCCCAGATCTGGGAGGAAAGGAAAACAAAACCCAAGCTCAATCTATCTCTGATCTCAGAAGTATTCTAACTGGTTCTGAGAAATAAGCTGGTTCTAATTTTCACTAAACAATGGTGTCTGGCCCTCATTTAAAAAGGCATTTTCATCAAGGATGTGCCTGTTGGTGCTCCAGCAACAGGGGAACATTTGGGAATAAGGCTTAGGGGGTAAGATTTAGATTTAAGCTTTCTTCAAAAACCCTTTAGCAGCAGGCAGATCCAATGGTTTCAGAATTAATCATTTTGAAGTCAGTCCTTTTATTCAAGGGCAAAAGAAAGGAGTTGGGGGTTGGGCCTGGATTCAGGACACTGAAGACCAAAAGATAGTAATTTTCGATAATTTTTAGAACTCTCTAGAGGAAAAACAAAACAACCCCCCCCCCAAACAAGAAACAAAACTCATTCCCAATTGAGAGCCACTCCCCAAACTGCACAAATCTGGAAGCCAGATTTTTTTTTTTTAAGGTGGGGCATAGCATTAGAGGTATGTGCTTGTGAAGGAGCCGAAATGGGAGGGAAAAAAGTTAGGTTGATTCAAATGCCTCCTCTACCATACTATGTCTAATCATCATCATCATCTTCTTCTTCTTCTTCTTCTTCTTCTTCTTCTTCTTCTTCTTCTTCTTCTTCTTCTTCTTCTTCTTCTTCTTCTTCTTCTTCTTCTTCTTCTCTTCCTCCTCCTCCTCCTCCTTCCTCCTTCCTCCTTCCTCCTTCCTCCTCCTCCTCCTCCTCCTCCTCCTTCTCCTCCTCCTCCTTCTCCTTCTCCTTCTTCTTGTTTTTTAAAATGCAACAAGAAAGAGAAAGTTAATCTGCCTGGCTCTCTTCTAGAAACGACCCAAAGTCAACACTCGAGAAGCATCATAAAGATGCTTGCAGTGTCAGGCATAGTTGGAATTTCTGAACTCACTTCATATCACCTCTGGCTTTCCTGACAGCTGTTCAGGAGGAGTTAAGGTATTTCTCAGTAAACTGATTTATGAGACACTCAGGAGTTGCCACAGATGGAATGGAGGGGTCCCTGACTAATGAGAATTCTCTGCTACATCTGGGATCTGAATGACATTTTATTCAAGAAGGACTCAAGACACTGGAAGTAGTTAAAAGCAGAATATGGTAAATAAATTTGGAAAAGGGCTCAGATTAGCCACCCTATCAAATGCTTTGGGCATGGGACAAGCATATTCTCCAAAGAGGATGTGATACCATTCCTTCAAAAGGTACCTTGGTGGTCCTCTCACTCATTCACATGCTCAACAAGGGGTTGATAAAAGACTGTTATAAGTCTGCAACTGTGCTGACTCTGGAGGTAAAGAGCAAGCAAAAGAAGATCACAAGGTCATCTTTTTTTGGAGGTCACAAACTAGGCACAGTTTCATCCATTACAAGGGCAAAGGCATAGACACATGCATAGTATAATGGGACAAATTGGAGGATGTGATGCCCTTGAGAAGGTTCTAGAGGTCTTACTTGCAGTGACACTAAACACAAGAGCAGGTAAAGGAAGAGGGAAACATGCTGCAGGCAGATGAATCGGCATGTGTGTGCAAGGCAGAGAGAACACTAGTCTCAGTTTGTCTTTATCCTGATGTCAAGCAGAGATCAGCAACGGTTTCAGAAGTGAAGGCTGAAGGGCGGTGAGAACAAAATGAGACATCTTTAGGGAAGATTCTCTTCTGCTCACTGATGCAAAGAATGGCTGGATCACCCACCTGCTATACTTCTGGACCCAGACAACACCACCATAGGGGCACAGCAGTCAGACTGTAGGCATAGGGCTGTGGGGAGCCTTCAGCCAAAGGGCCTTGCTCTAGCATCAGCTGAAAATCTCGGGAGATGGGATAGACTGGCATGAGTCTTTACTGTAGCTTTAATGAAAGTGCTAATGCTTCTAAATTCACAAGCCAACCCCCTGGGAACCTTTGGAAGCTGCAACACTGGATGCTGAACTGTACTTGTGGAGGGACCTAGCGCTGCTCTAGGGCTGTGTTAGTAATCACTTCGTGATTATTGGCAATTTCTAGCCCAGAGCAGGTGTCTCTTAGCAGATCCTATACAGGAGTCCTGCATAGCTCACTTCCCTGCACATAGCTTTCTCCATCCTGCTATGCCCCATTGTTGCCCACTACCATCTGATGTGCCACACTTCAGCTCTGGCAGCTTACCTCTTTTTCACTCCCAGAAGCCTATTGGTTTGCCCTCTGCTTTTGGAGTCAAATCCTGTCCAAGGATTGTACACATGCTGACCCTTCCATGTAATGTGCCTGCCTCAGGGCTGCAAGGATCCCTCTCTACTTGCTTTACCTATTCTCAAGTCCCTTTCCTTAGGAAATTCTTCTCACTTAACCCTAATTTTAGTTCTCTGACCCCAGTCTCCCCCAGTCCACTGCTTTCCTGTTCTTCCTTACACTGGTCTGTATGTTATTTTGTTTTTATCCTGTAGTTTCTAATTTTGTTGCTTACTGCCTTTATTCTATGATTAAAATAAAGTTCTATAAGGAGGGTGTCTTTACTCATTTTAGTTCCTAATTAATATTCCAAAATTGTCTAACACTCTAGACACAGTAAGTACTCTGTATCAAGCACTTGACTCACTTGCCAAGTCAAATGCCTATAGGGCACCTGCTCTCAGCAAGGAAAACAAGCCTTTCTCTCCCTCATGAGCTGAGGAACTAGAATTGGCTTCCGTGGATGGCGTCTCTGAAATGCAGGACCAATGGTCTGTTCAAGGTGAAGAGTACACTGGTTCAGATTGCCTTTACTGTAATCCTTAGGAGAGCTAAAGAAGGCCAACCACACTTCAGTATCAGCCTAGCAAGAGCTATGTCATAACACTCCACCAGCCTTGGAAGTCAGCTCTGCCCTGCAGGGATGGGTGGTATGATGATGGTTAAGTCATTTGACCTCTTAGAATACTGGTTTAATCAATTTCAAAATAAAAAAAAAGATGTTGCTGCCTTTCTCATCATGGTAGGAAAAGAGATGAATCCCTAGCACATATAAGAGAACCTAATGTGAGGAAAAGTAGCTGGATGGCTACTGATGAGGAAAAAATCATAATAGGAGTGTATGTGTGTGTGTGTGTGTGTGTGTGTGTGTGTGTGTGTGTGTGTGTGCATGCACGCACTTGTGCTTGGGCTCAAAGCAAGCACACACACACACACACACACACACACACACACACACATTTGGGATTGGACAGGGCAGTGGAGAGACTTTCTGTAGAAGATTAACTAAGTTTGTATAACATGGTTCATACAACACCATGTGTAAGTTTATATAATATGGTGTATCTCAGGAACCAGGAAGCTTTACTGCCTTCCTTTCTTTTCCATCGTCCTTGCCTCTGAGAGAGCTGTGTTCTCCCCAGCCAGGCAAGAACTGAAAAACAAGAGAGATCTGAGGCTCGTCTTCCCTGGGTGCTTTCTATCTCCAAAGGCTGCACACACAAACCAAGCACATTTAATGAGCATTATGGACTGTGATTGGGGTCTAGGGCACTTGACATGTCTGCTTGATGTTCTCCAAATGCTTGAGAGTTAGGGGGAGGGAGCTAGGAAGGCTAGGTGCTGGTATCTGTCTTCTCTCACCACCACACTTCAAAAGTATGTTCTCAGTGAGCTTTAATTCCCATCTGTGTGCAGGGTGACGGCAGTACAATAAAAATTAAAGTGCCACTGAGGACTGGTAGTGCTGATAATTATTTGTTGTGGCAGCCGTGGCAACAGCAGGAGGGATAGCTGGAGTATATACATACAACGCTCGTTATGTGCCGGGCGCATGCACAGCACCCTGTACACCTTGCCCTTCAAGTCTTTGAATCAGTTTATTAGCCTGATTGACAAAGGAAGCCACTGAGGATCAGGGAGAAGTCTACAACCATCCAGATAGCTAGTCTAGAAAGTGGATGCAAAGGAAGCAGTTCAAGCCAGGATATCTTTGGGAAAATCCCCTTAAGACTGTGTGATCTGAGCACTGTGCTTTTCCTCGCTAAACATCATCTTCTTGTTTCTAAAGGTATCACCCCCTGCTCTAGTTATTGGGTTTTAGTGAGTGAATACCTGCAAAGACCTTAGATTCATTCCTAGCCCAGGGTGCAAGCTCACAGCTACTAGACATGACTTACGATGCAATCAAACTTACTAAACCTAAGAACTCCAGGCTGACATTGTTTTGATATGGGTATTTAAGCAACTACTACAGGTGCAGAAGGCATAGGAACTTCACTATTTCTAGAAATACCCCTTCCCCTGTCACCCAGGACTTCTTCCTGTGTGTGGCAGGGTTTGTGTATTGGGGGAAGAGGAGGAAGATATAAGCCTAAGACATATTACCAGCTGTGGGTCTTTGGTCTATATAACTTAACATTCTTGGATCTCCACTTTAAAAAGGGAGAAGATTTCTGGCTCATATGTACAGAGCTGCTATTATGATTAATGGGAAAAAAAAATCTCTGAGGGACCCTGAACCCAAAGCCCATACCACAGCAAACACTCGATAAATGGAAGATGGAATGGACTTTACAAGCAAATTATCAATTTTCTTAGAGTCATAGTCATTTTCAACGAAGATAGCTAAATGTGGGTTTTTTTTTTAAATCACTGTTTGGTAGGTGGGATGGGAGGAAGGATTTCAAGGCTAAACATATCATCAGGAGTCTACTCTCCTCCTTTGATTTCTCTTTATAAAAACTCTTCCAACTTTGCCTCAGTCTAGGCAGGAGACCAAGTCACACAGCTAGGGTATCCAAGTACCCTATATCTCCAAGCTGAACCTGTCTCAGAATGAAGACTCTGTACAGTTTCCCTCAGTTTTTACTGGCATCTGAGAATGCATTTTTATGAGGCTGAGAGAGAAAGAACAGCTTGAAAAATCTTACTTGACAAAGTAGAGGGTGATATAAAGAAAAAAAAAGTACCTAAGAGATAGGAAAAAAACAAAAACCAAAAATCAAAAAACAAAAAAACCAAACAAAACAAAAAAACAAGCCCCCGTGATTGGTAGTAACATTTTGGCCCCTCTCTGGCTTGTCAGCCTGACCAAGCTATTTGACTCTGAATGGTGGCCACCACATTTGGAATCACTGGGAAAGCTAAAACACACAATGATACTGAGCATCATAAAATGATGCAATCTTCTCTGCTCCCAGACTTCATGGCTGCCAAGTCCTAGAAATCTGCACATGAGGTGATAGTCAAGATAAGAGGTAGGTCTTCTGCATGCCCACCCCACAGTGAGGTGTGTTTCCTTAGCAGCTGACTGACCTGAGACCTTTGGCCCATGTATGCATCGTAGCTGGACCCGTGGTACTTGGCCGTAAAATCTGGGCTGTAGCCAGCATCACAAGTGCACGGAATATTTGAGCACGGGGGATGTTTCCTAGACCTATAGACCTGTGGGAGAAAGCTACAATGGTTAGGTGCAGGAGGGGAGAGTGCTAGGGACTCAGGGAAGGAATCGGGGGGAAAAAAAAGCAAAGGATGCTCATCTTGACTTTCTAAACCCAAGTGATTGGAAAACCCAGTGTAAAAGATGCACAGCCCCAAACAAAGAGGTCGGATATAAGCGGTTCCTGAGCCTGGGGGCCAGTGATAGCAAGGCATGCCATTCTATGGAATGACCCCAATGTCTGGCAGCAACTGAGACCCTCCCTCTGCAAGGAGAAGGTACCCAGGCATGGCAGTGGTCTCTCTCTGTCTTTCAGCAAGGCAGACCTACAGGAAATGGTCTCAAGCTCACCACCAAAGAATGTCTATTCCTTTCCGAGGAGGGGGAGCATTGGTATTGTGCAAAGTCGGAAGGCTTATTCCAAGGTACTGTTTTCAGCATAGTTCATTTTAGCAGGCAAAGTGAACCAATGTAGACACTATGTGGTAACCATGTGCCATGGAGCATTGCAGGGCCATAACTTCTAGCTGAGATGTGGTGGCCACCTTATCACCTTATGAGGCTGCACACCACTGAGCTGAATAGGTTTTATAAAGTAAGAATTTGAATGAATATCTTTGACCACCGCTTTACCAAAGTCCTCATCATACATAAGAGTGATTTCCCCACCCTTTACACATTTTGGGGGGAGAACATAGAAGTATGCAAGTTCTCTCTACTGCTGAGCTACACCTTGGTCCTCTCCCAAGGTATGTATGGATAAGAAACAACATCTGTAGATTTTAGGGATGGTTTTCCAGTATACCTCAGATACGATTTCTACCTAAGCTGCTTCCAGAAACCCCTCCACAAAGCAAAGAGCTTTCTGTAAAAGTTAAAACGCCTTCCATTTCTCTAAGACAAGCAACATGGCCTAGAGAGAAGGAAATAAAGAATAATGGGGGTTAAACAGGTGATTATAAATTATAATGAATCATGACAGACAGGTCTCCAAGCCTAGTCTAGTGGGACCACAGTTGGGAGATGCTCCCTCCCTGAAAGATGCTAGAGGAGACAGCCAAAGAACAAAAGCTGGAAAAGGAGAGAGAGAAGGGAACGTCTGGAAGTAGATGAAGGGAGTTCTTTACAGAGCCCAGAAAGTGAGCAAGATCGAAGGGAAAGATCGTCCCCAGAGTTCAATTAGGAGTTTCTAGGATTTAATTAGAAATGCAAGACTACTGAAAGGAAGAGAGCCGAGAGCTATTTCTGCGAAGATGATGCTAATATAAAAGAAAGGAAAGCGGTGCCAGTCACAGGCCACACAAGCCCAGCCGCATGCACATCAACACAGAGAAGCAGGAACATGGTATTTCAGCAACAGCGCAGGCTGTTTGGCTCCTACCTGGTTGTAGCTGCATGAGCCTGCAGAATGGACATGAGACAATGAAGAATGGCAAACCCCAGGGAAAGCACCGAGGCCCCAGACCCAGCAAGACACACCTGGCGTGCAGGACGCCCCACCTGCTGCTTTAACTGATGCACCAGTCGGTCTTTCTCCCGCTTCAGAGCCATGACTTCCTCCTGTGTCTTTTTCTTTTTGGAGGCAGATAACTCCAGCAAGGCAATGTTTGCGTCTTTTTCACTGATGGCCGCAAGTAGCGCTTCCTGTCTGGTAAGACAAAGATGATTGTGATACCATTTTGCAAAATGAAACAAAACCGAAAACACATCCTCAGATAATTGGCATTTGTAATTCACTTGAGTCACATCATTATTATCTTTGTGGAAAGGACCTATAAACAGTATACTTTGCTCTCGGACAAGGCAGCTGGGTCAGACTCATTAAGACTCATTGTGCCATCTGAGAGAGGGTTTCTTCAAAGGCTTCATAAATACAGCTTCAAGTTAGAAATGGGAGGGGATCAAGATAAACATCTATCCATCCATCAACCTGTTTATCATCTGCCAATCAAGGCTCTATGTATCCAGGGCACCCCCAACAAAACTAGGCAGTAAATTCATTATCAAGTGAGATTTTACATATGACATTGTTCTCCCCATCTCAGGTAGAGATCATTACAAGACTCTCCTCATTTTTAATTTATTTAGCGAATGTGACCGTTGTTTTCATTTCATAGGCATTGCCTGTGACACACAGCTCCTCAGCCTCCAGATTTCAGTCCAAATGTGTCTTCTGCAGAGAAGTTTCTCCAGTTATCATCTCTCACAGTGATGTCCCACCTGCTGCCCTGATCCCCATTTGGATTCTGTCACATCATACTGATTTTCCCATGGTACCCTTTGCCACTCGACAGGAGAATATATATTTACTACTTGTGATACCCTCTCAAACTTAAGGCCTCATTTATCCTTGGCAGTTCCAGGTTCTAGAAGGAGCTGTGGGAAATCAGAAACATTAGTTCTACAATAGATGTGTTCATTTTTAAAATTTTTATAAACTTTGAAAACATAATTCACCTTCTTCTTCAAAATAAGAAACCTAGAGCCAGCAAGATGGCTCAGCAGGTAAAGGTACTTGGGCCACAAGTCTGAAAACCTGAGTCCAGTTTTCTGGAACCCAGCTCCACAAAGTTGTCCTCTACCTTCCATGCTGCCCCCAACACCATCATGCATCCAAGGATGTGCATTAATGCATGTGCACATGTGCACACACAGAGAGAAATAATAAATAGTCTGACATAGTAAACATTCCCCTCTGGGTTTACTTATGACCTCTGATTATTTGGAAGTCTTCAGTTGTTTTCTCCCATTTTTAGAGTCTATTTTCAGGAATGTACTTGTTACAAATTGCAGCCTGGGATAATCTGGGACAATTTTTGACAAGCAAAGGACTTTCTTGGGTGTGTTTATGGATTCCTTCTCTGTCCCTACCACTTGGGCCAGTTTATGTTTACTCTAGATGATTCATAAGACCTCATAGCTTCAGGGGAGCCTCAATATTGGGAATTGTGCATGCATATAAGTCTCAAGACTAAAACTTTGTCATGCACTTGGGCTGCATTTTCTTATCCCTACCATCAGAATTGACTTCTTCTTAATGTTTGGACAAGATGGCCACTATTCTCCCAACCAAATTTTCATGACATGGATATGTAAGATCTTTATGGCCTCTACTAATGCCTGGCAGTGGGAGTTTCTGCCAGAGGCTCAGGCTGATATCTGTAAGAGTAAAACATACCAGGAAATGCTTCCCCTTTTCAAATAAAAATTGGTAGAGCTCACACGAGAAGCTTCCCTGGGATGGCAGAGTATCCTGAGAGGGCAGAGCTCTTGTCACTCTGCTATTACACGCTTTCTAAGATACTGGGCTGGAGAGGTTGTGTGGACTCCAACCAAGGGAGAGCCCCTGTGCTCAGGTTTATATCCAAGTCTTATCACTCATGGACTCTTTACAAATACATTTTTTTAAAAAAAATGGTGACTGAGAACTGCAAACATTTTTATTTTAAGTTTTTGAATGAACCAAATTTCTATATATGTGGAGGGAAGCAGAAATACGTTATTTAAATCTCCCATTCTCTTCCAACATTAGTCATTTTCTCTGATGTGCCTAGACACACCATGGAGGTCAAAACATTTTACTATCTCTTCCTAAGTAGACATCAAAAATAAATTTTTTTCATTGGTGTTAACTTAAGAGATCAAGTTTTGGAAAGCTTGTGGTAAACTGAGCTCTCTCCCTACGAATACCTCTTTACAGCGATATGAAACCATTTAAAATAAAAGTCTTAGAGACCTGTGAAAAAATTAAGTTTTCTGGGAAACTGTCCATCAGGAATCTTGTATTTCTGCACATTTTAGAAGCAACAGTATTGTCTTTTTTTCTGATAAATCTTTCCAGGAAAGTTGTATAGCAATGAGCCGTGAAGGACATAGGTGGTCTCTCTCTGGGTCAAAAGGAAAGTGTGCTTTATATGGCATAGCGTAGTGATGAGCAATGGTCCAGCGTGCCATTGCCTATTACAAAGCATCCAAGTACCCTAAGACTGGAGTTGTTCTCCTGTAATACAAACATCTTCGTGAAGGTTGTCATCTGGTCTCTGTAGGAGCAGTTGCAAGGGGGAATAGATGCAAACATGCTAATGCTGATCTCTGCGTTAGCACCAATAACATTGTTTTTCTCTGGCACAGGAGTCTCATCTCATCTCTTGCACTCATGACTGATGTGGGACAACATGCTACATGCCAAGAGAGGTGGTCTCAAACTCTCCACTGTTCTAGAGATGGAAGTGAATATCCAACAGGATCCTGGACAGAGAACGTGGCAGACATGGACTCACCTTTACCGGTTTTCTGTTTATTCCCTGCTATGCGGTTCCTTCCTTCCATAAGACACCATCAGAATAAATGTTACAGACCGTAAGTAAATCCGTGAACACGCCAAGAAACAGCAGGTACCATCTTCCAAAGCTTTGTAGATTTAAACGTTTTCAGCAAAGATATTTATGTTCTGTCTATCACTCTCAGCCTTGATGTTTGGCTAGGGGCACACAGTTTTCACATGTGCAAGTCTGGAACAATCTAGGTTGACTCCCACTTGAAAAATGTCAAGAATCTCCTAACAAGACTGTCTGAGTCTACTTCTGCCCCCTTGGCCGATTTTCCTCTTCCAAAGTTTGATGTTACCCAGCTTTAATAACAATGCTTAAATGATACCATAACCCAAAGACTGAGCATTCAAAACTCCCCTTCCCGATGAATCTATAATTTATGGTGTTCAAGGTTTTAATACCTCTCCTTTTATAATACTATTAAAAGTAATAATAATAATATAATGAATTATTATTATTACTATTATTTCATCATCATCATCATTATTGCCAGGAATTGAACCAAAGTGCTGTATATGCCCAGTAAGCACTCTACCACTGAGCTACAAACATAGTCCCAATAAATTAATCTTTAATTCTTACATTAGTGTTAAAGAAAAATACAAATTAGTTTCTGATTCTTTATAGATGTTATCACCAAATATATTTCATAAAATGACTTTTATAAAAATACTTTCAAGGCCATCCACCAACATTTATATTCATAAAAATAACCCATTTGGTTCTTTACTTTATTTTGGTTGACCAATATGTCTTATATTTGTACTATACAATTATAAAACTCTCAGTAAAATTCATTTAATGAAGATCATATGTATTTTGAAACCCTCACTTAAATGCTGGCCAGACACTAATATGATTCCACTTAAAATATATTGAGATTTACAGTAAATAATGGTGATCATTACATTACAGGAGCAGTTATCAGAAGATAACAAAAATATATAAAGATGCACAAGTAGAGCCCATCACTCATCAGGGTATCTGGATTGGTTCTGACTGTCTCTGGCTGCATTTGTATAGCTAGGTATGAGAGGCACAGGCTCGAGTTGGCAGAATCAGAGCACTGCAGTTTATACAACCAGTTACAAAATGACTGAAGGGGGGGGATTCAAACACTTGTCCTACCATCTCCAGTATTTTTAAATCATGATGAGCTAACATCTGTACAGTTATGGGTTTTCACAATCTTTGCTTTACAAGTATCCTTTTTATATAGTGATACTGAACATAATTTAGAAAAGATGAGCTTCATTTTGCCAGCTCCATATCCTACATCTATGCTTTTACAGTTCTGGGGCATCCTTGCCAACCCACTGCCACAGAGCATCCACACTCAAGTGCTTCAGTGAAACACGTGCAGCTCTGATGGAGAGAACAGACTGGGAGGCTTCAGTTAACAATCTGCTTTTCTCACCATGTGCACAAGTTTGGTTCGGTCACTTGGAAAGTTAAACACATTTGCAGTTCTGAACAACCATTCTAAGAAGTCCAACTTAGAAGACACTTGACAATAAACATAGAGGAAATTTCTTATTTTTCTAATAAATAATCTGCGTCCTGAATCCAAGACCTGATTGAACTCTTCCTTAGAAACTGATTCTGTCCCATCAACCAGAAATGTTGCTGGATCTTTAAATCCCTCTCAGACCTCAATCCAACCTTTTTTTCTTTTTTTCTTTTTGCTCACAGACAATACCTCCTTAGTCATTTAGTAGGGTTAAGTATATACTGGAAGCTTGCATTATTATCTGTAGACCAGTGCTATACTTTAGTGTAGAGTTACTGGGATAATCTGTCTGTGCACCAAAATATAGCTTAAAATATGAAAAGGAAGCCCAAATATGCTAGCAAAGAAGATAAGATAATGCAAAGAGAAATAAATCTATGGAGTCTGCTGTGTGCCAAGCTAAGAAAGTGGAGTATAGACAGCATTTTATCAAAGTGCAGCCTAAACAAATGTCAAAGGGAATAACTTCTTTAACAAATATGGGCAACAATGGAGGGGAGATAGGAGGAGTCCTGTGCCCCTAGTGCATTTAGGAGGGGTTAACAATGGATAAAAATATTCACAGGAACACACTTAATAACCCTAAACTGTCATTCACTTTGTAGGAGGTAGTCAAGACACAGCTAATAAAACACTGGAAAAAAAATGGTTTTAGCCATCCTGAAAACCAGCCTCCAGAGACCTGCACAGAAGAGGGCTGGAGGCTACCTTTTACCAGGGTAAATGTCTCCTTTTGTGTGTCGCCCACACAAACCCTCACCGGGAGAGCGTCAGGATTGGCTGAAGGTGACGCACAGCTATGACACATATCACCATCAGTTCAACAGGGCACATTGTAAACATTTTTCACTCACTCCCTGCCACTCTCATTCTGCTAAGGATGATTTGAGCTTCGGAAGGGATGTAAAATGAATTTTAAGAGTTACACGTGAAGTAAGCCAATTAAAGACTGTTATAAATCGGACTAAAGCAGACGCATGAACACATTTTTTTTTTCCTTGCGGGCTCTTGTTTTAGTTAGCTGACCCATCTTTAGGAACACATTCAATTACAAAAGCAGATGCTTGAAAAAAGTGCATTCCATTTAGAAACGTTTAGATAATGACATATGAGGGTGGACCTACATTATGTATGGTGTTCAGCCCCAGGCAGTTATGCTCCAATCAGACTGTGGGAAAAAAAAATTCGCTCAATCAACTTTTCCCAGTTAATTGTTGTTTTCTTTCCCTTGTGACCCTGAATCTTCAACCGTAAGTTCAGTAGGAGGTGACTTAAGACAGCCGGTGACGAAAGATCTTGTTCAAAACAGCTTCTCTCTCACCCCTCGGTGAGTGCTCTGAGCAGCTCTGGAGAGGGGTGCTCACTTGCCTCTGTTTTAAAGATAGCTTTTCAGACAGCAACTGGAGATAGAAGTGGTCTTTCATGTTAATTAATACTTGCCATGACTACTCAGACAATGATATGGAAAAGCGTAAGAGCTTTTACAAAAACCTGAAGTAGCTCACTCCAAGTATGATCTACAAGGTGAGACATATTTGAGTTTCATCAAGAGCAAAGAATAGAGACAATTCATAAAGGCCAGGATCTGTCAGGCTGGATTCTATAATGCACTTTGCTCTGTCACTCATCTAAACATGACCTCAAAAAAAATAGTGTATTCCGATTACCAAGGAACTCATTCTTTGAAACTTCATAGCATCTGATGGGAATTTCCTATAACAGAGGCCACAGGGTCTTGTGGAAGTTCTTTACTCTATGCAGTGGCTTCCACCTGAATTCTAGTTTACCATGTGACCCATGGAAGCAGCTGGTCTACCTTGTTAGTTGCTTCAAGTGCAACCGTGCTGCAAGCTAGCTCTCACACAGGGGCACCTGTGGCACCAAGATGGCAAAGGCCAGCATGCTTAGTGTTACACGTCAAAGGAATGTTGTGAATCTGAAGTTTAAAGATTTCCCTACCTGAACAAGGTTCAAGGCCAGAAGAAGTGCTAGCTCCACCCCAAATCATCCAGGCAATTTCTATCCCTTTGATAAATTGAAAAAGAGGCAATGAAGAAGGGTAGGAGGGAATGTTGTCTATTTGTTTAAGTCTTGGCCGTGGAGTATGACAGATTACTGTATGCTAGATCGAAAAGCAAGTAACTGGGGCAGGGGAGGGCAGGGGAGAGCAGGGGAGGGCAGGGGAGGGCAGGGGAGGGCAGAGGAGGAAGGCTGGGTAGGGTTTCCTTTGAGTACCTTATTTCTTAAGAAGAAGCTTACATTTGGAATGAAATATCACTGGGGTCTTTTAGAAAAGCTACAGATTCTTAGTGCTTGAGCTTTGGAGTCAAACATTCCTGGATTTGCATGTAAGCAATGCTTACTGTTTTTATAACTGGGCAATCATTGAATGTCTCTAAACTTTGACATAGTTATAAATGAACCAAAAAGGATAACTATAAAAATTAATGTGAAATATATGACATAAAAATAAAAACTAAATGTGATAATGCATTCCAAGGCTTCTGTTTAGTTTCTGACGTTACCACATGATAAATGCTAGCAACTGCTGTTACAGAACTTGGACACCACCAAGTGTAAAGATTTGAAAGTTTTGCATTATCGTATACCAGGCCCCTCTTTGTATTAAATACATCTAAACATATAATGAGTCTCTTCCTTTCAAGACAGTGTTTCAAAGAAACCTCTAAAATTGGTTTCTGTTAAGCAGAACATTTGACTTTCATGAGCTGACATCTGTTTCGCAAACAAACTTAAAGGAGAAAACAGATTCTGAGTGTGGAAAGGGCTCTGTGGACCACAGAGGAGTTGCATCCCAGAAAGCCAGACCTGACTTGGTTAATAACTGTTCAATATCACTCCAGCCAAAAGGCCACACAGAAGTGGGCAGGGTGTGATTTTATTCAGCATGAGGAATTGGAAAATGAAAATGTGTTCTGAAAAGTGACCCTTTAAAACTCAAAGTCAATTACACAGTCTAACCAATTTCAAACAACGCCAAAGCAACAACAAAATTCTTCCATAAAAAAAAAAAAATCTTTACCTTGAGTTGGTAAGCATGGGAGGCAGGATGAAGGGAATGGATTTTGCTTGGCTACCACATGTGTACTGTCAGATATCAATGCTTGATCGTTTCTGACATTTGTCTTCTGTGAGGAGAAGGATGCTCTGTTAGACTTACCTCTACTAACACTGCTGCTCTCTGTGAAATATAACACCAAAGCCCGTGGGGGGTTGCTGATGACCTATAGTGAGAAATCTTATGTATCTGCACTTTCCTGTGGGCAAAGCTTTGCTTAATGTCTACCTTAAAGAAATCTATTATCTATCATGATCAGTTACTGCCAAGTGATTTGTCCAACAGATTGACTAGTTGGAGGTTGGCAATTGTCAGAAAATAAGTCACTTGACTTCAAGGCTTAGTCTATGAGGCACTTGCTCATTTGTTCCTTTTCTTGGTAAGTAGGTTTGTATGTGGATACATTTGTGTATGTAAAAAATTGTCTAAAGAAGATGGACTTTAATTTCCTTAGGCTATACTTTCAGAATGATTCATTTGTTCGTTTTTACAGGAAGCATCAAAATGGACTCCTGTACCTCCATTTTTAAAATTCAGATCTACTTTTCTTTCTAAGGTGTATGCATATATGTTTGTGTATGTATACTCTGTATGTGTGTGTGTGTGTGTGTGTGTGTGTGTGTGTGTGTGTGTGTATTATAGTGGAAGACAGGGCAGAAGGGCGAAGTGTGGGATTCCCTGGAGCTCGAGTTACAAGCAGTTGTATTATACGTTACTAGATGTGGGTGCTAGAAGCTGCGCTATGGTCCCCTGGTAGAGTAGTAAGTACTCTTAATCACTGAGCATGTCTCCAGCCCTAATAATCCTCTTCTTAATGTATTTTTGTGTTAAGTAAAACCTCTTTTGTTTATGTTACATGGATTCCACTATTATCATAAGTAACTTTTAATGAAAAAGCAAAATCGATTGTCACTCTACGGCTGTGAGAAGGGAACACGCAGGAAAAGGGAGCAAGCAGTACACTGTAGGATTGTGTTATTACAATGTCAGAGGCTAACAGAATAAAGGTCCTATGGGGAGGATCTTTGTAGATAAAATGATATAAACTTTCGTTTCTTGTAAGCATTTTATTTAACATGCTTTTGGTCCGTGAGAGGAAAAAAAAAAGGCAAATGTAAAGAGAGGTGAGGGAAACAATGCCACATCTGTGTGCTATGAGTGAAGGTGGTGGACAGGCAAAAGTCAGGGTGCAAGGAGGGATAAGAAGATGCAATAACTACTAGAAAAGAGGCTGAAAGGGATACCTATCAACTGAAAGCTGTGTTCTTTCTCTGTGTGTGCTATGGATTGGCTCAGATTTTAGAATAATCTAGAAAATCTTTTTCTTGGGGAAATTGATGCTTTTAAGGCTTCCTTCTTAAGGATGTAATTGCTCACGTGGTGTCTAGGCTACTTTGAGAGGTCTAGATTTTAGGTCTGCCATCTCGTGGCCATTGCAATAAATACTGACGTTTATTGTCATCCTGGCTCCACCCAAGTAGCTTCAAGTCTAAAACTTCTACTCATTAAAAATTATCAAAAGAATAACCCCATTAAAAATGGGGCTCAGAGCTGAACAAAGAATTCTCACCTGAGGAATACCGAATGGCTGAGAAGCACCTGAAAAAATGTTCAACATCCTTAATCATCAGGGAAATGCAAATCAAAACAACCCTGAGATTCCACTTCACTCCAGTCAGAATGGCTAAGATCAAAAACTCAGGTGACAGCAGATGCTGGCGAGGATGTGGAGAAAGAGGAACACTCCTCCATTGTTGGTGGGATTGCAAGCTTGTACAACCACTCTGGAATCAGTCTGGCGGTTCCTCAGAAAATTGGACATAGTACTACCTGAAGATCCAGCAATACCTCTCCTGGGCATATATCCAGAAGATGTCCCAACTGGTAAGAAGGACACATGCTCCACTATGTTCATAGCAGCCTTGTTTATAATAGCCAGAAGCTGGAAAGAACCCAGATGCCCCTCAACAGAGGAATGGATACAGAAAATGTGGTACATTTACACAATGGAATACTACTCAGCTATTAAAAAAATGAATTTATGAAATTCCTAGGCAAATGGATGGACCTGGAGGGTATCATCCTGAGTGAGGTAACCCAATCACAAAGGAACTCACACAATATGTACTCACTGATAAGTGGATATTAGCCCAGAAACTTAGGATACCCAAGATATAAGATACAACTTGCTAAACGCATGAAATTCAAGAAGAAGGAAGACCAAAGTGTGGACACTTTACCCCTTCCTAGAAATGGGAACAAAACACCCATGGAAGGAGTTACAGAGACAAAATTTGGAACTGTGACAAAAAGATGGACCATCTAGTGATTGTCATATGCAGGGATCCATCCCATAATCAGCTTCCAAACGCTGACACCATTGCACACACTAGCAAAATTTTGCTGAAAGGACCCAGATATAGCTCTCTCTTGTGAGACTATGCCGGGGCCTAGCAAACACAGAAGTGGATGCTCACAGTCAGCTATTGGATGGATCACACGGCCCCCAATGCAGGAGCTAGAGAAAGTACCCAAGGAGCTAAAGGGATCTGCAACCCTATAAGTGGAACAACAATATGAACTAACCAGTACCCCGGAGCTCTTGTCTCTAGCTGCATATGTATCAAAAGATGGCCTAGTCGGCCATCACTGCAAAGAGAGGCCCATTGGACTTGCCAACTTTAGATGCCCCAGTACAGGGGAATGCCAGGGCCAAAATGGGGGAGTGGGTGGGTAGGGGATTGGGGGGGTGGATATGGGGGACCTTTGGGATAGCATTGAAAATGTAAACGAGGAAAATACCTAATAAAAAAATTTAAAAAAAATTATCAAAAGACTTCATTTTTAAAAGAAAAGGACATTGCCAGAGAAGTGATTCACTCTGAATTCTAATTCAAATGTTTCTTTCAACATTTTTTCTCTTGATGAAAATATAGATTCAAAAGTTTATTTACCTATTACCAATGTATTGATATCAGATTCAGCCTGATGTGGTATCAGTCAAAGGTAGTGGACTTCAGTTGACTGGTTCTTGTATGCTTTTGTTGACCTGATTTTAGAAGGAGGTCACTTAGTGGACACAGTGTTGGTTCAGCATTTATATACTTGCCATGGAGTTGTTAAAAGAACATTCATAATAAAACAGATTATAAGTCTTATAAATGAATACCAAGAGATGAGGCTTTTCTGAAAATTATTTATAAGCCAAATGACTGAGATCACACATACATACATACACACACACACACACACACACACACATACACACACACACTTGAGCCCTATGAGTAAATGAAACAAGACTGTATGTATAATGGTTCTTACCCAAACTGAAGAAAAGTGCCAAGATGTTACCCTGAAGACACAAGGAGCCCATCTGATGCAGGTTCACTACCATTTGTTGTGTGTGTTAACAGGAGAGAAAAATAAAGTATACAACAGTTTCCTGGGGAGATTTTGCCAAGACTTTTGTGGCCTTAATCTATACGGTTAAGGGGGAGCTTTCCAATGGTTGGAAATGAATCTCAGAGCCCAAGCCAGGGGCAGGAATTGTGCTTTTGCCCACATAAACCTTAAGTTTTGAGATGCCAACCATCTGATAAAGAGACATTAGTAACAAATAGCTGCAAAAATCAGCCAACAAATCCGGGGAGTGGGGGAGGAAAGTTTGCTAGTTACCTGAAATCTCTAGATTTATGATTGTGCTCTATGGGATATTACTAGAGAGTTCCATGTCAATGGACAAAGGAATCCCAAACCAGAAAACCATCACAGAATGAGTCTGCCAAACTACCTGAATATTCCACATCTGGAAAGAATCGTGAGGGAACCAGCCCAAAGCACAATGGTATAGAAACCAGTCTCACTCGGGTTTGCAGTACGGGTGGCCCTGTGGCTCATGGAAGTCAAATTTCCATTCTAGGAGGAGTGATCACTATAGGAGGGAACATTTCTGACACGAAATTATAAAGCCCAACCTGAACTGAACATGCTCTGCTCGGGTGGCTGTTTTCTTACCATAGATATGAGCAACACTAACCATAGCAACACTAACCAAATGAATGAGCAGAGTCTGAATCTTTGATTCTTTCAATTCATTCAGCATATATTCACCATGGGCTTCTGTGTACCAGGTACTAAGGATAAATGGACAAACAGGATAGATACTATACCCGCTTCAATGGAATGTCTGATATTGCTGACCTCAGAGACCCTTCACACAGATCTGAGAGGACCGTGATGGTGCAAAATGCCAAGAAATGGCCACTACTATGAAAAACAAAAACAAGATCTTATGGAAGATCAGCTACTTGGACATCCTACTTGTCGATCCACTGACTGGGCATAAGAACCCACATGGCATTCCACTTGCAGGTGCCGTATGCTAGAATGTACCACAGCAAAGTTCCCTTAAGCCCTATCATCTGTATTCTGAATATCTAGCATAAAGCCCTGTAGACTAGACTGGCCTCAAAGGTCTACCTATCTCTAATTCCTAAGTACTGGGATAGAAGGCCACCATGCCTGGCCAGGAAGTTCACTTTTTTATGGGTCAGAAATAGATGAATATTGACAATTTCTTGTTTAAATCTGAAACCTTCTAAAATAAAAAGGGTTTTTTTTTCTTTTGGTTTTAGAGCTTTATTATAGAAATGCAGGGGAAAGAGAGAAGGTAGAAAGGAGGAAGGGAGGGAGGGAGGGAGGGAGGGAGAAGGTGGGAGAGAGGGAGAGAGAGAGAGAGAGAGAGAAGGAAGAGAGGAAAGAAGAAGACAAAGAATAAAATAAAAGATTTATTGACCTCTTTGTTTTCTCTCTCTCTCTCTCTCTCTCTCTCTCTCTCTCTCTCTCTCTCTCTCTCTCTCTCTGCCTGCCTGCCTGCCTGCCTGTCTGTCTGTCTGTCTGTCTGTCTGTCTCATCTATCTTTGGCTTTTGGGAGACCAGAGTTTCTTCATGCAGCTCTGGCTGTCTTAGAACTCACTCTATAGACCAGGCTGGCCTTGAACTTAGAGATCCACCTGCCTCTGCCTCACTCGTGCTGGGATTAAAGGCACCACCAGTGCGCTTTTGTTTAGCTATTTATAACACTTGCCAACAGATAATATTTTCTATTCTTGAAGATTTAAAAGGCTGAGGTAATTTACTCTCCATCCCTATGGGCAATTAACCCAGTGTTCAGCAGAACCTGTACACAAATTGGAGGAGTGAGGAGGGGACTAGAAACCCACAGAAGTGATAAAACTCAGCCCATTACAGAAGGCTCTAGACCTGGAAAACCACTTAGTAAGATAACATCCCAGTGACCAGACTCCAGCCTGACACTGATTCCCATTTGCTGTGATACTGATCTGTTGAATGGTTGCCTTGAGACCAAAGCATTGATCTCCCTGGACAGCCTTGAGGCTGGCCCACTCACAAGCAGTACTTCTCTGTAGACCTGAACTTCAAGTCACAAGACATACGACAGACAGCAAAGAAGAAGCAGACTGCACAACTTTAAGTGGTCTTTCCAGAGTTCCACTGAAGAAAGGATCAATAAGAATGTGTTCTTAAAGACAAACTGCATCCTACTGGTGATGTCACCAAAGCACAATCAAATACTGCCAACCAATATCCCAGTGCTTTCTATATTCATAGAAAATCTGCTAATAAGCACAGACTCCATATCACACGCTATGAGTGATAAGTAAGTGGGTGAGACTTATAAATGATTCTACCAAGTAAAATAAAGGAATGTGACAACCAAATTAATAAAAAATAGACAAAGTATGGTTGACTTTTTGACTCTATTAAAGTAGAGGCTTATTGATAATCTTCATTGTGGTTACTATACAAATAGGCAAGGCACAATAGAGCACATTGGTTGATATAGTTCTCTCAAGACAGCCTTTACCAAAGTTAACACTGTTGTGGTAAAGTTGAATCATGAGCCTATGACACTTGAATAGAATACTCAAGATCTTACTGCTTTTAAAGGAACTAGGATTTGTATCCAGCTCTGCTTGTTTCCAGAGCCTGGACTTTTGTACCTGCCTTAAAATGCTTGGTTATAGTAAGAAAGACATGCTCTTCTGGTCTGGGAGGATGGAGCAGGCTTCGTAGGTGACAATGATGCCTTAGTACAAAGGCAGGAAGGGCGGAAAAGGATTAGGGAGGAAAATGGAGGCAAGGTGGCTTCCAGATTGTTTGCCTGAAGAAAAGCTAAGAGGAGTCTGACATTTAAATTGGATCTCTCCTACTTATATACATGATTTTAAGATGTGTCATGTGAGAGATGCAGCACTTTCAGGGGTATTGGAGGATCAGCAAAAGAAAAGTGTGATCAAACTAAGTAATTTATAACGCTCATAAGCACAAGCAATAGGCATTGTGAGCAAGATTGCTGTTGTCTTTTCTAGAGAGGAAAAACCTTCTATTCTAAAATTTGGTAATTGTTTTCCTCATTTTTGTTGCTCATAAGCTCTTACCTTAAGTGATGTTAATGGTGGTTACAATTTGGATAGTCATATTTAACAGCATAATTATACTGCCAAGAATATGTTATTTTCAAAAAATACTACCCTATGTTTTGTTCCATGATATCCAAAGTCTAGAAAGCACTTATTCCATTATTGAATATTACTATAATTAGGATGTATCTGAGAAAACATGTTTGGTCCTCCTCTATCCTGCACAGATGGAAGCCCATCTTTCTCTTAAAAAACTCTTTGGTATTTTCTTAAATAATGTTAATGATGTCAAATTGTCTGACTTAAACAAATATTGTTGACTTAATGACTATTTCTATGATAAATATCTGCCTCATATATGATAGGATATAGGTAGACTACCTTTTTTTGGTTTCACAAATAGCCCACATTAGGCATGAGCTTGAGGAGCCCTCTGGATCCCCCCAGTAATCAGAGAAGGAAGGAAAAGCTGAGTTGATCAATGTCAACTCTTGGGAAAACCAAACTTGAACTTAGATGGAAGGGCCAGAGCAAGATACAATAGCTGCCGCCCATCCTTCATTGTTCCTTTTGGTACAGTTGGGCTTTTAACTCAATGACATATATAAATTGCTGGAATTCCTCAACTAGAGGATGGTCAGTACCAGTGAAACACAGTAGCCATCTCCTTATTCTCTGTTGGAGAGGACTCTGGAGACACCTTTCCAAGCATACCAGATCTCAAGGATGGCAAAGGTAGGGAGAAGGAAGTCAGTCAGGTTAGTTGCTGAGATATATTCAAAACTGGTGAGTGGCTGTCCCACCTTAACTCTGGAAGCTTTTCTGTAACAACAGGAGGTCACCTTGAGTGATCCCTAGAGATAAAGTTCTAGCAAAGACTGCATTGTATGACTCAGCATGTTTTCATTCATTTCTTGACACTGAAGCTGGAAGTGATTCTGACTAGCTGAACCATCAAGGTATGAATGAGAAGGGTACATGGAGAGAAAAGGGAGAGAGCCAGTGAGTGAGTATTTGGAAGGTAATGTTACTCCAGTATCAGGAAATCCTAAACGTCCTTGGAAAGACCGACATTTATATCATAATGATCTCCAGGCTTAATGGAAAAAGAAGTGATAGTTGACATTTCTAGAAAAAAAGAAAGAAAACACTAAGTTAATCAGATACAGGTCATATGGCCTGGAATTCCCCCTCATTGGGAACATACTAGGAATAATAGAGTCACAACAAAAGAAAAGGGAATATCCACAAGCTAGAGGCCATATGAGTTGGCACTTACTCTAGTGATCCTTTTACCCACGGCATCTATTTCTCTATTATGTTGAAACTGGCTGTTACCAGCTAGTGAGAACTACCCTTCCCATTTTAGAGAAAGGACTGTCCCTGGCCATAGTAGGAGCGTTTCTGCTATAGAATTGATAATCATAACCAAGCAAAGATGGTTTCTCTTATATTTGATCCACAGAAGTCTATTGGTCCATTTCAAGTTAGCTGGACAGTGTTGCCCAGAATTGGGAACACCTGTAGATCCTGTAATTGGAATTCAACAGCCAACATACATCAGCACTGGGTGCTGTGTTCTCTGAGTGTACTAACTCAGTCTGTGCAAGAACCCACTAAGATAGGTGTTAATTTGTCCTATTTGACAAGAAACAAAGAAAAGAAAGAAAGAAAAGAAGGAAGGAAGGAAGGAAGGAAGGAAGGAAGGAAGGAAGGAAGGAAGGAAGGAAAAAAGAAAGAAAGAAAGAAAGAAAGAAAGAAAGAAAGAAAGAAAGAAAGAAAGAAAGAGGAAGGAAGGAAGGAAGGAAGGAAGGAAGGAAGGAAGGAAGGAAGGAAGGAAGGGCGAGTGAGCAGAGAGGTGTGACTCTATTTGGCCAAGTTTGATGTCCCAGTGTAGGGGATTGCCAGGGCTGTGAGGTGGGAGTGGGTAAGTGGGTAGGGGAGCACCCTCATAGAAGCAGGGGAGGGGGGATGGGATAGGGGAGTTCTGGAGGGGAAACTGGGAAAGGGGATAACATTTGAAATGTAAATAAGGAAAATATCTAATAAAAGAAAAGGAAAAACAAAGCAAAAACAAAAAAACAAAACAAAATAGAAAATATTTTTAATGCAAAGTGAAGATCTGAACCAACCCAGGCAGTCTAGAGTTATTATATTTTTAAGAGTTTAAAATTTTTTCAAGTATTTGTCTTTGTGTGCAGGTGCCCTCAGAGGCTAGAAGATGGAGTTGGATGTTTTTCAGCTGCAGTTCCTGGCCATTGTAAGTTGCCCAGTGTTGATTCTGGGAACTAAACTCATGTCTTCTTCCAGGTCAATACAGGCTCTTTAAGATGAGGCTAAATCTCCAACCCATTTGAAGTCATTTGTTGTTGATTTGACTTGTGATTCCTCCTTCCTCAACATAGAAAAAAATACAACATGTTCTTTTAAAACCCATAACAGATCTCAACAGGAGTCCTGTCCAGCAGTCTCAATGCTACTGTCAGTGGAAAGAGCCCAGCAGAGCTCTATACTGGCACATGGATAATTATTGCTTGGGTTGCCCAAAGAATAAAGCCAAATCTAAAAGCTTCTATCTAAATTTCTTGTAAATAGTCTCAAAATGTGACAAGACTCAGCAGGCACAGCCTACTATAAAATATTCCCAAACAGACCACAAGGTCTCAAGGCCAATGAGAAAGCAGTGAGAAATCTGAACCTCTTATCTGCTTCTTTTGTTACTATAAATATGAGGGCACCTCAAAACTAAAACAAAGGGGTTCAATAGAAAGTTGCATGAATTATATGTATAGCTTGGACCAGTCACTCCATTTTAGACATTAGGTCTATATAATAAAAATGCTACTTAATACCAAGTCTAGCAATAAAGTGCTATGAGATGAACCATAGAAAGACATGTCAAACTGCTAGAACCTATAATGACACCTGTATCTCTACCTAAAAGCTATGTCTTCTAAATTCCAAGTAGCAATGATGATACATGATTAATCTCAAATAGTGTCTGGTATTGATATGCTTTGTGTAGATAAATTTAAACCAAATTTATCAAGCCAGTGATAAATCAAGAAAGAAAACGGGATGATAGAAATCTCAGCTAGAAATCTATAGAAGGAAAAACTACTATTTGGATGTTTCCAAATAGATGCAAAATATGATCAATCGGGTTCAATCCCCAGTGTCTCACTATGTGTATGCAAATATTCCAAAACATTGGGAAAAGTACAAAATCCAAACGACTTCAGGTCCCACACGTTTTGGATTTTGGATAAAGGATGGATTCCCAACTTGTATTTACCCTCCTATGGGGTATATATGAGAGAAAGCAGATAAACCAGTTAGCACAGTTAGTTTCCTTTATAGTAAGCACTTATTTTTGTTATAAATATAAACTTAACTATTATCACCATTATTAATGCACTTCATAAATTTACTATTATCAGCTAAAGGACAGATATGTTAAAAATCATCAGCCTTTACAAACCTGGGAGATTTTAAATAGCAATACTCTTAACTTATTGTATTTTCCTTGACATATTTATTTGTTCCTAATGTTTAGCACCGTATCAAAATTTCACCTCCATATACTGAAGAAAGTGTAAGCAAGAGAGGGCAAATTTGTCTGATGACAAAAAAAAGAAAGAGAGAGAGAGAGAGAGAGAGAGAGAGAGAGAGAGAGAGAGAGAGAAAGGAAGAAAGAAAGAAAGAAAGAAAGAAAGAAAGAAAGAAAGAAAGAAAGAAAGAAAGAAAGAAAGAAAGGAAGGAAGGAAAGAAGGAAGGGAGAAAGGGAGAAAGGGAGAAAGGGAGAAAGGGAGAAAGGGAGAAAGGGAGAAAGGGAGAAAGGGAGAAAGGGAGAAAGGGAGAAAGGGAGAAAGGGAGAAAGGGAGAAAGAAAGAAAAAAGAAAGAAAGAAAGAAAGAAGTGCTTTATAAAACTAGTGGTATGTCCAAAACAGTGTTTTCATTCTGAACTTTGATTTTGTCTCTTAATTTCTAAGCAACACTCTTTTGAATACTTAGTGAGTCATTACAGCCAAAACACATTTTGAAAACAGTTGAAGGGTTGGCAAAATTATATTAGAGGTAGGAATTTAATTTGCTTTAAAGAAAAGAATAGATGTGGACATTATAATAGTTACTCATTTTTACCTAGGGATTTTTAAAAAAAATCTCTCCACATAATTGAAGAACAGTCTGATATAGTTAGATAAACAAGAGAGTCATCTATTCATTTGTAGTTTCTCTTAGAACTGAAAGTAGACCTAGGTGTGCCCAATGACTCTCTGTTCTGATAAAAAAAAAAAAAAAGTCCCTAATTCTTCTGCCTTTCTATCCTAAACAATACACTGTGAGCCATGATTATTCTCAGCTCAAACTGAATGGATGCTAATGAAGCACCTATAACAGCAAAATAACTGCATTGTAAAGTACAATGATGCTCTTCAGATCATTGCCTCATTAGACAAAAGTATGAAGGTGGCAGGTGGCACTGCAATTTTCTTAGGATGCAGACAAAAATTAATCGCACATTTATGCTTCTTAAAAATGACTTATAAATAAGATGCTCATAGTAAATTGGTTGGTATTCATCACTCTCATCTCAGCCTTTTGCGCCAAGATCCATCTACACCTCGTTCATTTATCTCCCCATGACTGCTTACAATTCCCTTATTCCAAACTTGAAATACTGCCCTGTCTGTGAATATAGAAGCCCACAAGAAGTCTTGGTAATTGGTGCTTTTAGCTGCCCACTTAATCTTGCTTAAATTGCCAGCACACATGAAAGGGACTGATGGAGAGGCCCAGGTTAAGTAACCGCCAGATGGCAAACACAGGGCATGAAGTTCCTAAAGAACACCAATGATGTTCCAGATCATGGGAACGAACAAGTCCCAGGTGAAGAACCCTCGCTGGCTGAAAGCAAGGTGACAGCCAGCTGTGGTCGTTAGGACGTTATTGCTTCTGTAAAGGCTCACCCAAGTACAAAGTGGACATGCAACCTCCAACTCCCCAAACACCCCAATTTGGCCACTAAAGATGCTGTTTTACATTTCCAAACATTTTTCCCTGTCACTACCTTTTATACTTCAGTTCTCAGGTTGTAAGTATCTGTTACTTGCAAAGCAGCCCTCTTTGAACACTGAATCATGGAGGCATTTGTAACTAACTGCCAATGGGGCCTGCCAAACAAAAACTCCCTGCTGGTGACATGACCACCTAGTGACCTCTAAAAATGTTGTAACAATGTGAAAAATAGCTCCCTCTTGTAGGAAACAGCAATTTTTTAAATTAAACGTACATCGAATGTTCACTTATATACAGATAAATGGTGTTCAGAGTCACCTTCTCTGTTTCCAATTTCAATCTTTTGAAACCCAGCCCAAACCTAAATAAATAAACGTTGATACTAAGAAGAAACTAAGAACTCAAGAGCCTTGCGATTTCGCAAACAGCTTTTTTCCATTTTCAAAAATCTAAACTCCGGGCCAGACAGAGAACAGGTAATGAGAAAGAACAGGCTTGGCAGTCCCTCTGTGGGTCTAAGCTGAAAAACACGTCAGGCAGCAGTAAGTGGCTATAATTTGGCAGGCTTAATGTCTTTAAAAGTTTGCAGCTTGCTTGAGAAAAAAATTTAAAAACAGTTATAGCATTTACAAATTGAAACACAAACACCAAGCTAAAAAGCCATCCTGGTGAGATCTCCTCCTCTGGGACTTTTAAAGATCATCTCCAACTACACCTTCCTCTGTGCGTCTATGACAGGTAGCAGTCAGGATTGGTAAAGTGGGGCAGTGGGGAGCCACCTGGTGTGGCTGTGCTCTCTGTGACTAACATTAGTGCTTTCTCTTTATGCCTCCGACCTCAGGACACTCAAGACTGCTCTTACTTTAAAAGGTAAGATGTGTGCCCAATGAGACAGAAGAAATGGGAAATCTGGCATTGGAGTGCTGTCTTCCAGCTTAGTTTCTCACTCTCGAATTCCCAAATCAGAAGTCCCCGAGCAACGGAAGTGTGGCACGTCAGGGGTGTTTGATTCTCGTTTGTCCTTAGTTCATTCTGATGGTTTGGGAGAAATTATTTGCAAACACTTTCC